>NW_015112839.1:41694-114851 GCF_001443285.1 Poecilia latipinna
TAGATATATATATATATATCTACATTATTTGTTTATTCAGTAATGCTTGTGCCATACATTTTTTCCTTCAAAATTATTCAAGTGATGTATTTTTTTACACCTTTTAAACACATTTGAAGTTAAAAAGGTACACACACAAAAAAATCCTCATCAATCATTATGTTTTCGCTTTTTTAATATGTCACTTAAACAACGTCCAACCCTTCTAAAAATAATAAAAATGCAATTATTTTCACATTTTTATCCCTTAAAATGCTGGTTTCATTGTTTAGATGATTGCTTATTCCAAAAAAAAAAAAGACATTAGCATTTTTCTCTCCTTCTGAAATCCCCCACACTTCAACAAAAACTAAAGTTTTTAAATCTCCACTAATACATGACAGTGTTCTGTAGGTCTATATGGGCTGGGCACTGGAAAGACCTTAGTCAAATATGCTCAACAAAGTTTACTTTGGCTCTTCAGTCCTAATGTTATGATGTTATCTTTCTCCATCAACACACTGTAAATGTAGATTAGTCTTTCTATCTGATCTCATCCATTTATGTTTGTTGTTTGTAGATTTAGACTTTTCAAAGCCAGGCCAGTGTGACCAGAGAAAGAAAATTGTGCATTTATCAACATTGTCATTGAAAATGGATTTTATAAAAAGTTCAGAGTATTTTCTATGAAAATGAAATTATTCATCTACCGCCACAATTTGTTTTATTTACGTACATTTCACTATATCGAATTAGCAGGAACCAAAATGCGAAATACATTGTGCCATTTTATAATTTTCTAAAATTTTGGCAATGAAAAAAAAAAAAAAAAATTTATTTCTTCACTAGCTCAAAGAAATACTTGTCCAAAAGATGCGAAATGAGATAATGATTGACTATATTGCTTTTAGGTTAAATGTAAACATAATCAGAATTTATAAAATATTAAATCAAATTGAAAAAAAAATATTCCATTTTCCTCGGGGAGCTATAGCACCCCCTATCGCCCTATTGGTGCAACAACCGATTAAAGGCAAATGACGATATATTGCATTGTCTCTCCTAACTTTCCTCTTCCTTCAATGCGTATACGCAAAGACTTATGCTACGTAGCTACACGCCTATCTTTAAATTCCAACTGTTAACCTATAACTCTGATATATGGCTAAGTTTTAGTTAAACTAATTCAAATTTCCTGCCATTCACAGAAGCTTCTCGGGTGATGCAACAACACAAAAGAGGAGCTGGTCCCCCGGAGATGTCGGCGTTATAACAGAAAGAGTCACCGCAGTCTTTTTTTTATTTTTTAACTTTCTAAAAGAAGGCAAGCGGTTTAGTTTTCTTTTCCCATTTAAAGTCCTGGACCTTTAACTGGTTAATACCGGCTATCCTTCAGGTGTGACTGGATAATAATGACTCTACGTGTCATACATTGGATACACTGTTATACAACTACAACAAGTTCTTATACTTGATAATAAACAAATATAATCATGCAGCAAACAATTTAAGGTTTTCTTAAAGACTTACCGCATTACTTTAGCACACAACAACGCCTTCCTGTCAGCTGACTGCGGAAATGAACTGCAAGCGCGGGAAAAAAATCAGGGAGGCGCACGTGAGACAAGAACACATCCGGGTACTTAGCGGAATGTCCTGCCCCCTTTTAAAAGGAGAACATTTAAAACTTCCCATTGGATGGGAGTTAAAGCAACTCCTGGGACATTTGGTGCAATAAAATCATAAAATAAGCAAACAACTGTGTTGTGTGAGTTTTGTTTGATTCATCTGGAGTCGTGTCAATGATTTTCTACATTTTAATAAAACGGGTATGAGGAATGAGACAGAAATACTGACTTAATGACAGAGGTAAACAACTTCAACTAGAGGGCCAAGATTTAAAAAATTAACTATAGCATCTAGTAAACTGTTTGGTATGTAGAAACATTTTTTTTTTTACAAAAAATATAAAACTATAACAATGGCTCTCATGGCTCAACATGAAACATTTGGAACAAATCTGACTTGCACATATTACTGGATGGATCTCAATATAAATGCCACTTAAGGGAATGGAGTATTTAAATGAACAGCAGTTATTACACATAATTCCTGCTGCTATTTATTAACTGAAGAGATCTGTTTAAATGGAGGGAATAAGCATCACAAAGTTACCACTATGATCATTAATGATTGTGGAAATGCATTAGAAAAATAAACAGCAAGATATACAACTAATTTTGGGTGAAAAAATATACTCATTCATGTTTGCATTAAAATAAAGAAAAAATAGAAATATAAAATAAGCCTTGGGGTTACTATAAATGGCTGTGATTTAGGCTTTTTTTAAACTTACTTCAAGAAGAGACTTTGGAAGAAGGAAATGATTTTAGACAATTGGAAATCCATACAACCCTATAAGAACTGAAAACATTAATAAAAGGCCATCAGGCAAAGCAAAAAGCACAGGCACATGGGATGAATAGTCAGAAGAATATGTTTAATAAAAATAATTAAACCTCAATTTCCTCTATAGAACTTCATAGAAAGTAATCCAATAAATTACAAATTACTTTAAGACGCATTTTCCTGCACTACAATAATTATTTTGACTACACAGACCACATCTTGCAAGAATTACAACTTTCCAATGAGAAAAATAAAGACAAACTGACCAAGGTGACATTTTACGGTCTCAAGCTTGAGCCAAAAATACAAAACCCACGTTTGCTCATCGTGTCCTCCTTTTACAGCAGTAGTGTTTTGTCACTCCCCTTGCATATTGGTCTCTGTTTACTTGCGTCAAGCCACATTATGAACTCAAACATTTCCAATTTGAGTCCTTTTGGGTTCCCACTTCTGTTGTTGCAAGCCCTAGCACACAAATCAATTCACTGAGGCGTCGCTGAGGGGCGACAATCATTCGATCAGTGGCTTACAGCAGACGGAGCAGTGGCTGGGTGTTTGCATAAGGGCACTACCAGTTAAAACAGAGCAGAGGTGTAGATATACAAAATGACAGTGGTATGTTTTGCTCAGACATAGAAAAATACCATACTGTTAGTAATCATTAAAAAATGCAAATTGCATTGAAAGCAAACCATGATGAGGTCTATATAGAGCAGGCATACAAGAAAACCACTTTAAAGCAACATTAGAAAACAGACGTGTCTTCAGTCTTTGTGTTCAGACCTCGCAAATTTTTTTTTTTGTCATCATCATTAAGCCCACTGGAGAGAGGGAGAAAGAGAGGTGCTACAGATACTTAGGAATTCAACAGTTTATCCAGGGGGCCCTTCTCCTTGGAAATATCTAACAGTCAACGGTGTAACAGCAGTCCTAGAGCAAGCACTGTTGTGCCAGAGAAGATTACAAAAAGGTACTTCGGCTCGAGTGTAGTCCAGTGTTTATGTGTAACCTGGTTACAGCTCTAAAATGAATGTGCGCGGGGAAAGCTGAAGGAAACACACAAGCATGGTGAGTGAGCGGCGCTATGAGAGGATGAGGGCAGGATAAGGGCACTTCTACATCTAGCTGAAGCTCAGTTTGTCAGCAAAACAGATTCGTGAATGATAAAAATGAGACAAAGCTGCAGACTCCCAGCAACGCAAATTGAAATGATCAAGCCCTTCCTGAAGCAAACCCACCCAACGCTAACTTTAATACTCAGCTATAATGAACAATCAATACAGTCTTAAACAGGATTGATCCATGTTGTGCTTGTGGCACTTGTATTTTTAACACCCCAGGCTGTCATGCAACACCTTAAACTTCCTTCAGAGTCCTGAAGAGGCATGTTTGAAGATAAAAGAACACTTGTAAAGCGGTGGTCACAAGTCAAAAACCAGTGAAGCTCCATAAACACAAAAACATTCAGACTGGAAAAGTTCTGGAAGCAGGAGTTACCGAGCCGTGGAGGGAGAAACGGCATAACGTAGTCACAGAGGAGATGGGGAAACTTGGCTTCTGACACACATTCACACACAGTCCAGGAGAAACAGAGAGACATGCATATGTACATCTGCACAGTGAAGTCAACTCTTTTAGCAAAGCTGAGGTAAAGATGCAGTCAAAAATAATGGGACCTAAGGAATAATATCCACAACACTTTCAGGACATCTGAGGGTAAAAGGGCAGTTTTTTGGCACACAGTAGAAACTGAATTTCTGTCAATAGCTGACCATGTCAACTAACAGTTACACAAGAGAATATTTGCGCCTTATTTAAGGAACTACAAACTAAAATGTGTCATTCCTAGGGAGTAGGCAAATAAATGTCCTACTGTCAAATTATGTCTGATTGTGAACATTCTACATTTCCCACTCAATATGTAATCCTGTGTCTAACCTGAATAAGAAAAAAGAAGGGAAGGGATAGGATGAATGAGTTGTGAACTGGGGGTGGAAACATGGCAGATGAGAGAATCTACAGCTTCAGTGACATTCATTAGCTGCCCAGGTTATTGCTGACATTATCCAACATCCATCTGCAAAGCCAAAGTGTCAACAAACCTGCAAATGTACTGGCTATTTTACAAGTGAAACCAAAGTGTTTGAAAAGTGTCAACCCCCCATCCCCAAACAATCAAAATATATTAATAGTACTGCTCAATGAGCAAGTTGATGTAGTTTCATCTTTTTTTTTTTAATAAAATTAATCCTGACATAATTACAATAATGCCTTTTCTTCTGTTGCAATTGTACATAATCAGGTGGTACAAGTTCACAGAGTTCAGAAAGTCTACCAAAGTCTGACATGCAAAAAGTCTCAATACAAGACTGTACCTTGTGAACAGACATGGACATTTTTTTCTGGCTCCTTTAAGTCAGTTTTTTTTTTTTTTTAAGGTTTTTACAGTCTTTTTTTACACAACGTAGTTAGTTCTTGTATTTACACGTAAAGAAATCGCAACATAAGTGCTGGAAAATCCATATATATGTGAATAAATGTCTACATTTCTAGGCAATACATAAATAAATTTTTCATTTTCTATTCGTAGGTTCAGTCCTCGTCACTGGAGTCCGAATCGTCAGAGGATGAGGAAGAGCTCCCGGACTCCGACGAAGATGACTCGGCTTTCGCTGAACCTTCAGGGCCGCTGTTTTCTCTCGGTTCTGCAGATTCCTCGTCATCCTCTTCCTCGTCGTCCAAAGCCTCCTCGGGCGCCTCTTCCTCCTCCTCTTCCTCCTTTCCTGATGGCTGCTCCGCTTCAGTCAGGGAGGACTGGGAGGCTGCAGGAGCAGAAGGAAGAGGAGCAGCAGCAGCAGATGGAAGGGTTGAAGGGTCACTGTTTGAGCTCTGCAACTGTGTGGCAGACACAGGAAGGTTAAGGCCTGGAGTGAGAAGCATCCCTGGGTAAAGCATACTGGAGAGTAACAAGGGGTTAAGAGAGAGTGGGTGACTGGTGGCTGCAGAGGCAGCTGAAGCACTTGGTGTGACAGTGGCAGAGGAAGCAGAACTGGAAGTGGAGGAAGGAGTCGTGTTTACGTCCTCTGTCCTTTCTCCTTTGGTTTCCGAAGTGTTAGAGGGGGCATTAGACGGCTCACACGTTCCGCTGCTGTCGGTTCCCTTCGTCTTCTCTTCGGAACCTCCCGCAGCTTCCTGAGTAGGCTTTCCAAGCATGCTGCTCATGCCGAGCAGGTTTGGCAATCCGGCCATACCAGAAAGCATCATGGGAAACATGGCGGCGAGATTACTCGCGGCCAGGTTGCTGGCGTCTGGCGGCAGTCCCATGAGGCCTGCAGTGAGCTGCAGGGACTGTAAACTTTGGAGGTTTTGCTGGAAGGCCTGCAGACTGCCGAGGTCCATGCCAGAGAGGAGACCGTTAGCCAGTAGGGAATTTAAACCCAGGGCGGAGGGTGCAGAGCTGGGTGCCGCTGCAGCCGCAGCAGCCACCGCTGCCTTGGCCAGGGGATTCTTCGGTCGGCGTCCTCGTCGGCTCACCTCCTCGGGAACGATGGGTCCAGTCAGGATCCGGTCAAACATGCTCTCAGGGAGATAACCCTAGTTAAACACAACAGATACACAGGCTTAGAAGGAAAATTAAACAAGCTCAGTTTCTTACAACCATGGATGTGAATGTAAATGTAGCTTATTTACAGAGCAATGGCAATGCTTTGCAAGGCATGTCAACGCTCTCCTATCCAATGCCTGGAAGGGACCTATTATTCTACACCTCAAGATAACTGGCGCTTCCTTTCACCATTAATGCAGCTCATACTGCTGCGTGTCCCCTCACAATATATAATTCAGAATGTGAGGCACGATCCCATAAGGGGTGCTATTACTTTTGTTGGCATTTCAAGTAACCATGGCGAAGTAAGTAGCGAAAAACGAGCCAAATTCAAATCAAAACAAATTCTAATTGACACCGTTTTCTGTCAGTTGCACTCAAAAAGGAGATGGAAAGAATTCTGTCTGCCCCTCTGTGTCTCACTCACACATGACAGTTTTCAGAGAGGATTAAATACCAAATTTTAGCTTGTACACTAATTTTAACATACTGAACGGAGTAAGTCCATGCTACTCAACATGCTTGTGACTCTCCACATGCTATTGAGTACAATGTAGCTTACTCTAGCATCGATGCTAATTTTTAGATCAGAAAGTTGGGTTCCAACCGATGGGCACACTTTGGCAGGCCCCGTTTAAATTTCTTCAGAAATTTTCTAGTTTAAATTAATGCTTTTCTAAAACAATTGAAAACACTAATGAATGCAGGACTTATTGCAAATTGTGAGAAAACTGCGATGACTCACCGACTGTTTAACCACGTCAGCCCATTCAGGTGGGACCCCATACTCTGGATTTTCCTGGAGGAACCGGCACAGATCCTTCAGAGGAGGAGCAAAAGCTCCACCGATCTACACAAGAGAAAACAAGCCATGTGAACCAGTCTGCACAACAGCCAAAGCAGATATTTACACACAGAAAAACTACGCATTTAGAGGTTTTGCTATTAAAAATCTGCAAAGTGATTGATATGCATTTAGCTCCCCTATACAACACTATACAGTGAAGCATGGTGATGGTAGTATCATGCTGTTGGGGTGAACTTGTTAGCTGATTGTTCAATTAATGGGGTAATGGATGAAGCTATATAGAAGAAAATACAACAAGTATTAACCTTTTAAAGTTTTATTTGTAAAAAAACAGAAAATTGTGCACACTTTAAATAAAAGATAAAAACAAAATCCAGACACAAACTCACCTTGCGAGCATTTCTCCTGTTTATGATCTGGACCCTTTCCTCGCCAGTTAGACTGTTGACGTCGATCTTGTTAGGGTTCCTGCAGCGGTGCCGCTTCTGCTTGGGTCGGCCATCTTGGAAGTGGAACTGCATCTGCATCTTATTGACCCCCTGGAAACAAAAACAACAACAAACTTGTTGAGAACATTTTAGTAAACTGTACGTTCTAACGTGAATCAGTGCCCCAGAAAGGGATGAAAATTATAAAAATAACCAGTACTAACCGGGATAAAAGCTCCTGTATCTGCAACAAATCCTGGGTGTTCCTTAAGCCACTGGTCTAGGTCTTTTCTCATGGGAGCGTCGTCACCTGCCAGTCGGGTGCCGTCCTTCAGGTTGATGACGGGGATCCTGGTGTCTGTGTCTGCAGGGATCTGACTGGAGTTCATTTGTGCAGCAGCTCCTGCGATGCCCACCTGGCCGATTCCACCCCATCCTGGAGCCACCTTCACAGACATATGAACATGATGCTGATTTTATTTAATGTTTACCTCATATAGAGTGCTTTGCAGGATTTTTTTAGTTCAATTTGCAGAATATTAACAAGAGGCATTAAGAAATTTTACCGGGTCAGGAGTAGCAGATAATTTATTCCTGTTCATGAAGAGCAGCTCCATTCCTTCTACATTCTTCCTTCTCCCTCGTCGCTTCTTAACCACTGGCTGGCCGTCCACTACTCCGTTCAACCTCATCTGACCACTAACACCCGGAATTACTGAAGGAAAGGCACCATGTTTGTCATCGTGCATATTGAAATAAATTAAATTGGTATTTTTAGATGCTTCAAAAGTTTTGCCTCAGTTTTATTATAAATTACAAAACTGCTATTTAAGTTTGGTGTTTTATCCTTCCACCAAACTTTCTACTAATATAATTAAATACAGCAATTTGTTAACAGGAATAAGTGCACAGCAAAAACATGATTTTGGTGCTAAAAAGCTTCCATACATGCTGCCATCTAGTGGCAGATGAAGAACACAAACACTGAACATATGCAGCTTATCCTGCAACTTAAAAAACCCCCAAAACAAACAAAAAACATCATACCAGTCTGGAAAGAGCTTTGAGGTTTGGTTATGTCTGCCAGGCCTGTGTCCGAAGCGCTCTGCAGCTCATGAAGCCGGGCCAGATACTGTTGCTGGGCCTGGGGGCCCTCCTCAGACTCTAGGGGCCTCTTTATAGGCAAGCCCTGCTTCTGGAAGGTCAGCTTCAGACCTCCTTCCTGCTACACACACAGACAGGATCGTGAGAGACGACTCGAGGAAAGGCAAACTCATGGAATAAAATTGAAAATTAAATACCTAGAAGGTTCATCTATGACCTTTAATTCATCAGAGATCACATTAGGATGTTCTCGTTTTGACTATTTGATTTATTCACCAAAAAACAAATTATATCCAATTTTATTCCTCTTTCCTTAGCTTTTAAAAGTTTCAAATCTACTCTATCAAAATTTAAAGACACATTTTATCAAACAATTACAGAAAACACTGTTCAGGTTGTTGTTTGTTAGTAGTGGTGGGACACATGAACACACAGTGGGTAGTGCTGAGCAGGGCAGTGGGTGAAGTCTATTTGTAGCCTGGACTGTGCTTAGAAGCCATGCCATAGAGATAGCTGTTGTCAGCATATAATGTTCCAATTTAAAGGTAAAAAGCAGCTATGAAATGAAAAACCACACTGTTTTTGGAGTCTTTATCAAAAAGCGGCATCAGAAAAAGAAATACAAGCAAATATGATTCCTGCTTAGGTTATAGCCATGTTGCCAACAAGCATATTAGACAAAACCACCAGCGGCAGAAGTTCCCATTCCAGTCAGAGATTACAGGCAAGACCCCTTCAGAGCAGAGAGGCTTCAAACAGAAGCTTATCATACGCTCATGACTGAATGATTTGTGTTCGTGTAATCACAGCCTGAGAGCCCAATTCAAATAGAGTGTGTGGGAAAAGAGGGGAAGGCTGTTATTAAATTAATCTCTCCTCCTGCCAGGCAGTGCAAACCGCTAATCATCCTCAAAGGAAAGCAGGCCGACGGAGAGCGAAGAGACATGCTGAACGCGGCAGCTAACAGCGGTCATGGCAGAGAAGAGGCAGGGGTCCTACAGTTAGGGCTGAAGCGGAGGGAGGTGGATGGAGCGAGGAATTAAGAAATCAAACATACATCATTGAGCTTTACTGAGAACTCCTTGTTTTCTGCAACATGCTTGGTCACCTTTGACCCCTGTGGAGAGGCAGAGGGGTCCTCGCACAGGCTGTTGGCGTTGTCCAGCAGTTTGGTGGTGTAGAAGGAGGCGACTGTGCTGCCGGGCTCGTAGACCCGACGGTGGCCAGGCCACTTGCCCTTGAGCACGGCCTGGCAGATGCTGTCCAGACGGTTGATTATCACACGGTCCTAGTCAAATCAACATACAAAATTATTAATAATAATAATAATAAAAAACTCACCCCTTGGCACCTCAACCCAAGCAGTTATGTTAGGCAATATGAGAGATTAGTATCAAAATAACTCTGCAATGGGAGATAGCATTTAGTAAAGTTAGAAACTCTAATATCTGATAAGCTCAACAATTAGTATTCATTCAACATGGGCAATGTGGCTTAAAAATAAAATCTCAAATTTGAATCTATTTTTCTTTTTACTTGCTTTCTTTTTGAAAAAACTAGTTACAAATGACAGAAAATATTTTCAAAAAGCATCTTATTTCAATCATCGCTTCTATACAAGGTGAACTTTTGTTTAATTACAAGGATGTAATAATAATATTTGCAGAAAACTGACAATTTGACTTGAAAAAAAATCATAACATTACAAGAAAAAAGTTGTTTTAATGGGGGGAAATGCTTAGTTATCAGGATCTGGTGTGAGCAGCTCAGCTCATGTAGATCTTCAAAATAGACAATTGTTTGAATGATCATTTCAAAGTCCTGCTACTGATGATAATTTCATGCTGATGTTAAAAGATTAAGTATTTCTATTAATTATTATCTGTAACTATTCATAAAATGCTCTACATTTCTTATAATTCTTCCAATAACCAAAAATTTGATTAATCGATCAAATCGATTTATCACCCAGCCCTAGCATCCATGCTTGAATAGCTCTGCAAGTGACCAGTGTCTTAAGTATTACCTCAAATGCAAACCTTAATCTGTAATTAACTAGACTGCAAAGAAAACAGGAGTTATTTACCTTGGGCCAGTATGACGCAGCCAGCATGTAGCCTCCACCCTGGAAAGGATGGGAGGAGTTGTTTGTGACTCCATTTTCAGACACGTGTGAGTCTTGCATTTCGTCCTGTGTGGTGCTGAGGGAGGCCACGCTGTCCTCATCGAAACCCTTAACACTTGTTGTTACAGGCACTATGGGAAAAAAAATACAATAAAAATCCAACTCAACAGGTTAGGGTAGGTTTATGGGCTATTCAAAACACGTTCATTCAGTTTCTTGCGCAAAATTATTCTTAGAATTTAGGATTTCCGTTTGATCAGTTCTGCCTATTCTGAGCTCCTTTCAGAATTAACTGTTTTAGGGTCTCTTGTTACTTTAAATCCACTTGCAGGTGAAAATGGCTGCAAACAGATACAAAATTATAGAAACATCCATCTTTAAAAAGCAAAAGTACAGCCTCCAGCACAACCAACAGGAATGTTGTGTGGTTTCTGAATGGTAAGTCAACAAAACATTTGTTTTTTCCAGCAGCCATGGTACAGCTTAAGTGAGCCGACAAAACATGCTCGAGTAGGTAACGGGCTTTACTGGAGTTAAAGTGCCTGTCAAATTTGACTGAACAATCTGGAGGTTTTTGAAACGGTTTATTTTCCAGACACCAAAAAACCTTAAATTATTCCCAAAAACAGTGCTTGACTGTTTTTAGAAGGAGTAGAAACCCTAATGAAAGTAAAAAAAAACCAGAAACGACTAAAAAACTGAATTGAGAACCAGGAAGAATTATTTCCTTAAAGTCGGTGCAACTCACCTTTCTTCTTTGCTTCCTCTCCCTCACTTTCACTGTCATCAGAAGAGGAGGAGGATGATGACGATGACGACGAAGAGCCAGAGGAGCAAGATGAGGAGGAGGAGGAAGAGCTGGACCCGGAATGTGAGGAGGAGGAAGAAGATGAGGACGAGGATGAAGAAGATCGTGACGAAGAGCTCGAGGAGGAACCGTCCGAATCGGACTCGGAGCCTCGCCGGGCCTCCCTGCGGCCCCTTTTGCTCGCCTTCTTGGGTTTCCTTTCTGTGGAGTTGGGTGTGAGCGGCTTGGTGCGCGCTGCCACCATCTGCCTCTCGCTGTCCTTCGCCACGGAAATGGGCTTCTCCTCCAGGCCTGTTGGAGTCGCTGGAGGCTGTGGGGGGCTCCAGCTCTCCCCCTGCCTTTCTTTAGTCTCCTCTTCTTCTGAGGCTGCTTCCACTTTAGGCACAATCCCACAGGGATCCGGGTCTCTCTGGGTGGGCGGGGGCAGCGGGGAGCCTGTCGGTAACGGTCCGGCAGCCTGGTACTGAGGGAGCAGGAGCGGGGTTGTTGTGCGTTGCTGCTGCTGCTGTGCGGCTTTCACCTGGCTGTAGTTGCGTTGGGCTGCCATGAAGCACAGGTCGGGGTCTCTCAGAATGTGGTAATCCGTCCGACTGACGCCGTGCTTTGCGGCGCCGATCAGCAGGTCGCGGTCGTGAGTTCCGGCCTCCCACCACACGGGTAAGTCGGAGCTCATCTGGCACAGGGACAGACGTTCAAACAGCAGTGGATGTCTGAGGACTTGTTCCCTGACCTGGCGAAGCAGCTCTACTCTGTACAGGGTACGAGAGGCTCGCTCTTCTGTGATTGGCTGGATGGTCAGGGATGGATCCGCCGCAGAGTCTGGAACAAAAGGAGGAAATGACGGTTTTGCTCTAAAGGTACAACCCAAAAGGCTTGTTTGTGGCTACAGCTTAAGCGTCACACTGTTTGCCTTTCGGCTAATGATTAACCTCATCACCAGGCTACCTCTGAACTGGCGGCGCAACTTGTTTACCACAGACTTCTCTCCTAAACAGTCTCATACAGATGAGGAGCGTGACACATCTCTCTACTGGTCTTCTTCAAGTTTGTAAAAAATAATAAACTAAGTACACCGCAAAAACTTAAATCTAAGTAAACTTAAATAGAATTAAGAGCATTATAATGCTTTGTTTCTTTTCTGACAAGATACTTTTTCTAACCAAAAGGTTTTTCAGTTAGAACATTTTGTTGCTTAATTAGCTTACTAAGAAATTAAAGCTTGATATTATGAATTTATTACTTATTATGAGGCAGTTTATGCTAGAAACTAGAATAGTTTTCAAAGAAAAGAAACAATAGAAAAAATAAACTTGTATAATATTTAAAGCAACATCAAACATAAATAGCGTGTCGTTATAGATTCAGATAATTCCCAGTTTTCATTAATTAATTTGATCATTCACAGTCATAAGAAGGCTAAATCAAAAGCAAGTCATACATGTTTGTATGCAAATACGATTCTGACCTCCATCTTTGGGTGGCAGGCGACACACTCGTCTACACATAGCAGTGAAGGCGCAGAGGTACTTCTGCAGGCTCTCGTCCGTTTTCTTGTGCAGCCGGGCCATGGCCCTGAACTTGGTCCAGTCAAATCGCCCGAGGCTTGGGTCAAAAACGACACCAAAAGTAGACACAACCCGATAAAAATCGGCCTCTTCTCGCCTGGTCCACCTGCAATAACGGCATTTAGATAAATAATTAGATGACAATCCTTGTTACAAAAAGCGTAACATGAGTCTTGGATTTCTGTTTTTGTAAATATTTCTGTTTTCATGCATTTCATTTGCTTCCTGACCTCTGTTGGCGTTCAATCTTTGCAGCCATCTTGGGGTTGAGTGTGTCTTTAAGTGCGGGGGGCAGCGGGCAGATGGGAGCAGAGAGCATCATGGCCTGCTGGGGTTGAGACTGGGACTGAGTCTGGTGGATGTGTAGGATCTGCCGGCTCTTGGTGTAGCGCTGAGACGCCGTGATCAGTCGTCTCAGTCTGGCTGTCAACACTGAGGGAGAGGGCCAGTAGGAAGTCTGGCCTTCCGTCACTGGAGGTGCGTCTGGTTGTAGCAACAAAAATTATAGAGACAGAATCCTATTTTTAGCCATAAAAATAGAAGTGGGTTGCTTTGCTGCTTCAAACTTTGAGATCTGTCCTGTGTAGGAAGGCTTTGCTTTTAATAAATCGTGATAATTCCACTCAGGATTGAGAAGATTTAATACCCACCTCCAGCATTATCAGAGACAACCAAATCTCCAGGGGAAGAGGCGTCATCCTGCAAGACGACAAACTCTCATTTTAGACGCAACTGACTTTAAAAGAAGTAAACATGTTATTACCACACATCAGCACTTGCTAACCTTTAATAAAAATGGTAAAAGAAATAAATAAAAATTTCAAACCAACAGAAAATGAAGGGGTTTGATCATCCACATTTAGGCTTCAAAGCAAATGGCCCCAACATGGATCAAGATTTTTTTTCCCCTCTAAAACATATGTTGATGCATTTATGAATGTTGTAAAGTTTCACTGGCTTACAACACAAACAAGTGCTTAAAATATTTAAAACAGCAGCTGGCAATCACCAAACAGGATGTCTGCTTGGGATTCAACTGCTGGCTCTACCAGAGCAGATAGCTGAGCTAATTAACCGGCTGATACCAGCTTGTTAAACTCCCAGTGTTACTCAACAGCAGAACATATATTCAGCTGAAAATTACTGCTAAATTTAGTACTGCTTCAATCCATGTCTAAAAAGATAATAAATACATGCTATATATATATATATATATATATATATATATATATACATATATACATATATATATATATATATATATATATATATATATAAAGACAATTTCACATTTTATTAAAATATCAATGTTATCTTACTAAGAATATTTCATATTGGCCCAAGCCCAACATGTTGTTTACAAGTTGCATTTTAATAACCCACTTTACCTGGAAACCTGATTAGTTGCCATGCTTTAACAGAGCAAATATCCTCCTGACTACCAGTAGTTCATTTTTGTCCTCTGTAGAGGACATTTCTAAACTTGAATATCTCCCACCCCCTGCATTCTACCGAATTAATTCCTTTTGGTATCTGGAGAGGACATTTAGGGTTTTTCAATGATACCACATGTGAAGGGGTGGGACTTTTGTACGTACCTTTTTCTAATTCATAAAAATGGCATTCAACAGTAATAACACATTTTATGGGAAGAGAAAGTAAGTGCATAAATATTCTAATTACCTTACAAAGACTGTGGGATTAAAAAAAATGGTGATTGGACAATATTATTTTTCCTGGTAGTCAGGAGGATATGACAATATTTGAAAAGATTAAAGATATTAGCTGCTAAGAGTGAATAAACCAGACTGTGCAGTGAAGCCAGAAGGTGGCGGTGCAGGACACACTTGTTTGGGGGTTTAATCTTAGAAGTGGTGGTCATTTCTAAACAGAATCTAATCTCAACCTCTTCTTAAATCCTCATGGCCTTGTCATGAGATACACAACCCTTTCATCAAAAATATTCGGTGTGCCTCTTAGAAATACAGCAAAAGCTAATTGTTAAATCTTTATGGAAGTTTCTTGACACAATTCCCACTTTCTAATTAGAAACTACACACCACAGCCTGAATAGCTGTAGTAATAATAACAACTATTACTTTCAAGTCAAACATACCATGTTCTGATACCACAGCTTAAATAAAAAGCTAAAAGCTCACATTTTACCGAGAATGAAGGGATGACAAATAATCATAAAATTGTCAAAAAGTAGGATATAAAGTTTTTTTAATCTTTCTAATTAGTAGAAATGTTACAAAGTTGACATGACCTTTTAATTCGTACATTTTGTAGACTTACCTCCATGTCGTCTTTCAGAAGAGCTGGAGCAGGCTTGTACTCTGGATCATCCACATCCCTGCATTCAGATTATTGTTGCAGATTATGGAGGTTTTAATAAACAGGGTACAAGCAGAGCACATGTTGGTGCGGTGTGTCTGCTCACCCATCCATGAAGTCATTGCCTCTCTGCTCTGCAGCGATGGCCTTCTCATCCGGTCGCCCAACGCGGTCTAAGAAGCACAGAGTTGGGTCTGCACGAATAGTGTTGTACTTCTCATACCCTGGAAACGTGCAGAAAGACAAACACACCAAATTTAGCAAAAGATAATGCATGGAAACATGTGGATAAGCGATCAGGAAATACACACAAGCTGTCTAATTTCCCACTGGTATTAAAGAAATCCAGTTTTGGATATAAAGCAAATTTATCTGACTTATGTAGATGAGTTAGTGTCCTACAACTCTAATTCTTGCAAAATTTTGGTAAATAAGTTAGAGGATTTTCATTTTCATAAATAGTATTCCCTGTTGAGTTCTATTCAGTTTCTCACCGTGCTTAAAGACACCAAGCAGCAGACATTTATCGGCGACTGCATCCCACCAAAGGGCTGGCAACTCTGAGTGGTCCGGATCCGGCACCCAGATCTTTACCTCACTGTGTGATATAAGGAGAGGAAGATGTTGGAAAACTATCCACATAGAGAAACAAACACAAAGTATATTTTAATACGTCTTAATATCTTTTAAACTATTACACACAGAGTAATAAGTGGGGGAAACCTATAGACCGACACTAGCAGTGACTATAAAACTTCACACTGGACCTTAAGCAGACTGGATTCTGTGTCTCGCTGCTCTTCCTCCAGACGCTGCTACTTTGATTACCAAACAAAATGCAAAATTTACATTCACCTAAAGAAAATCTTTCCTACAGAAATCATTGCTTATGCAAGTTTTTCAACTCCACTTTTATCTCCCAAGCAATTTTCCAGTAATATACTTGAACACAATATTCTCTGAACAGTCAGCTGTCATCCTTTATATGGAAATTGTCCCTTTTTGTCTGAGAACAACTGTCAAGTCATATTTAATTGTCTAATTTTCTGACATGAATTGGAATTAACAAAAACAATCGGTTAAAATTTTTATGTAATGAATCTGTGGTGGTTTAACTTTTTCTATGCAATTTTGTTGAAATGCTGATTTTTACTTAAGTGCAGATTTTTTGTTAAGTTGTTCAGAACTTAAGTCGTTTTTATGATGTTGCCTCAATTTGCTGCTGATAAAACGACTAACCCATTGCAGAGATTTATTATTAATCCCACAACACAAAATAAGCCTCAATTCCTACTTTTTTACAGTCAACTGTGGTTTCAAAAAGCCCACTTCAATGTTGAACACATCCAAACTAATTTCACCAGCAGGGGGTGCTGTGCATCCACTACTAAGAATATTATGAATGTGTTTCTACCTTCAACCAGTTGATATCAGATGCAAATGCACACATGTCCAACCCAGAGAGAAAAAACTATTTCAACATTAAGGCTTCTTCAAACTAAAACTGTTGGCTTTAATCAACTTTACTGTCATCTTTGTAAATATATGAAATCTAAACAGTCCATCTGACCTCTTAAACTTCAGCTTTGTGTGTAAAGTTAACTAGCAGTGCTGTGATTTAGGACAGTTTCTGCTTCTTTTGTATATAAATTTGTTTTTAAAAGTCCCACACAAAGTTCAGTGAGAGATAATTTATTTGAGAGGAGGCATCTGAGCTGGACATCTGAATATGCTGAAGATGAGCTCACCTGGAGTCCCCGCCGTCTAGCACCTTCTGGGCCTGACTTCCTATCACCTCTTGTTTCAGGTAGTAGAGCATTCTGACCCGGAGCAGCACTCTGCGGAGAGAAAACCCGGCTGGTCACAACAAAGCCCCGTCCATCCACAAAACGCTGAGAAAGCAGGTCCAGCACACCCACTCGCACACACAGACACCTGCTAAATACAATGCAAATGAGGGAAATGTGTGACAATCGAGCTGTAATCCAAAGCTTGTACTGTACAGTCACAGTCCAGCAATTTTACTGCTGTACTCCCACATTCAAATCAAAAATACATCTGAATTTCTCCCTGATTTTTTTATGAAGCTGCCATACATTACTCCCCTATCTGATCAGGTAAAATTTAAGCGTCTAAGCAACACTGAATAAGAAAACAGTGTGATCAATTGACGTGGTGAAACAGTTGAGACAACATCGTAAAACAGCAGCATCTCTCTGCAGCTGTCTTGTGGAGAGGAAGGCTGGGAAGTTAAGGCTGACAAGCCAGAGACAGCGTGACTCACAGGGGAGACATTAGCTCTATAATGCATGATCGCACATCACAGACGTCAGCTTGGAGTGGAGACGCGCTGAAGTGGTGGGAACTGTGGAGTGCCAATCTACATTATAAAGCTGGTATGATATGAGAGGGTTTTTTCCAGATGCAAAAAAAAATAAAATAAAAAAAAAAAGACCACTTAAAGATGATTTTAAAGTCCATCTTGATGTCTTTTGGGAAAATGTGATGTTGAGATTTCATAAATTGTAAAAACTATTTTTTTTTAGTATGCCAATGAAGTTTTAATCCTTCCTATGTGCAAGCATTTAAATTTTGTTGGAGCGTATATGTGTAAAGAAAATTTTTAAGAAAATCAGTGACAACTTGTATGTAAAGGAACATTTTAAATATTTTCTGGACAACAGAAAGCAGAAATACAAATCAGTATTCAAAAGAACCTTTTAAACTTTTATTTCTGATCCTGTTGCATTTATTAGGGTAAATATTAAGGCTCTACCCAGACTACTTTGTTTTGCACAGTAAAGCCATGAAGAAAAACTAGACTCCTCCTTGTTAGGTCGAAGTGGCATGGCAGGGATGAAGTGAACCCTCTGGTAAACCTCAAAGAGAGTTAATCACAGAGCTGAGTTAGTGAGAACAAGTGAAGAGAGGGAAGGCGTAGGCAGTGGTCTGCTTTAGAGAAGAGTATTCCTCCCACTAGTTATTTCTGCAATGCCGACTTCACATACAGTGCAAACATCTGTAGAAATTCAAGACTAAAATTTAGCAAACTATCTCAGTCAGATTAAAATAAAAACAGCTCAAGCTGAAACGTTTTTCAAATCTTGTCACATTTCTTAATTGGACTTGCTTCTCAGGTTTTGTCCCAGTATTCAGTTCCATCCACCCTACCATCAACTCAGACCAGCTTCCCTGTCCATGATCTAGAAAAGAATCCCCACAGCATGATGATGCCACCACCATGCTTCACCATGGGAATGGTGTGTACAGGGTTAAAATTCGCCTTCACACGCAGCATTTTACATGTAGCTCAGAAAATCTTTTTATTTGGTGTTATTGGACAAGAGCCCATTCTTGCACATTTTCCTATGTGCAAGAATGGGACATGGGAGTGATGATCTTTAAACTGTTTTTATTAACAATAGCCATATCCATAAAAGCCATGTTTGTAGACGGGCACAACAAACAGTTTTCCTGTTGACTGATTCTCCCATATAAGCTGTGGATATCTGCAGCTCCACAAGAGTAACTATGGGCCTCTTGGCTGATTTTCTCATTTAGACTTCGATTACCCACTGACTCATTTTCAGGTGACGGAGTCAACACCGTGACTATGAAATGTACAGAATGTGGATACCGTTTTATAACCCAAGTCTGCTTTTGACGGTCTTAAACTTTTTTTTTCACGTTTTGTTAGGCGTTTGGGACTTTACCGCCTACCCAGGTAAAGTCCCTCTGGTGATGGAAAATATGAAACAGCACAGCAAAACATTCTGTATCACTTAGTGGAAACTATTCATTACAAACTTCTGAGTCCTTCATAGAGCAGCTGCATTTATACTGAAATAAAATTACTCCTTTTCCTTCCTAGGTGACTTCTAACAGCAACTGAATGTGTAATAATTTATAATGGGGTATCACTGTAAAGAAGGATAAGTACAACTTTTTAAGGCTTTTATTTGTAAAAAAAAAAATATAAAAAATCATTCCCATAAATAATATCCTTTCTACTTCAATCAAGTGCTTGTCTGTCACATAAAATCCCAATAAAATACACTCAAGTTTGCCAATGTCCAAGGTCCAACAGTGTTTCTCGGCAAACGTTAGTGGCATCCACTATGGAGAGCTATCTCTGTTAGTTCAGAGCTGAACTGAATGGCTCCCTCCCCCTTTCGGTGTTGACTGGAGCCGCCCAGGACCAGCTGCCTCTTCCTCTGCCTGTCAGTGTAGCCCTTCATCAAGTCTCTCTCAAGCCTTTGTTAGTGGGTGGCGTCTGGGAGACACAGTTCATCCTGAGAGGCTGCAGAAGAACTCTACACAGCTGTAAGCAGCCTTTCCAAAACAAATAAGACAAGCACGTCTGACAAAAGAGGCGTGTATGAAATCCTTCATGCTCAGATATCGTTTTAGCGTCCAACATAAAAGAAAATTGAACAAGTTTTCTGTCTTTTTTTGGTAAATTTAGGAATCAAGATTTTTTTAAAAGTGCTGTAAAAGATCTGCTTTGTGATTCCAGGTATGATCTTGATGTTCATTTATTTTAAAATTATCAGAAAGAAATACGTTATATATATTTTTTGCCACACAGGAGTCATGTGCTTTTGTAAACCTGGCGCCCCTGCTGAGGACACCAGCGAACCCTTCACCCCCAGACCACCAGTCACATTGCAGGTCCTCCGACTGAGAATGCACAAGTCAGCAAACTCTGCAGAGCGTGTGTCCCCAACTGCCTGCCCGGCATGTCACACATCACACAATCACGAGATTCAGCACTACTGGACAAAGACACAATGGAGAACTTTCTATGGAAGCTGCAGAGCTCTGCACCCAAAGCTCACTGGGCGAATGAATCCATCCCGAAGAGAAGCGACACTTTATTTAGCTTTTATACGTCAAACAAACGTTTCAATAATAGCCAACTTCTCACCTCTGGCTTAAAATAAGAAAGATATATGATGGCCATTAGCTGGTCTGGAGTTTAATAAGATTCTAACAGGGCCGCTATTTTTGATGCTATCCACGTTTGTTAATCAATCAGTAAGCTGTCAGCTCCAACAGAAGTTGGAGTGCTTCCTAATTACTGTGGCTTGGCAGTGCCCCCGTTAAAATCTGAGCCACATGCAAATTGTATTTTTATTCACTTAGCCTCCATTCTATTAGAAATAAATGGAGACAATCGCAGTTAGGAGAGAATAATCACCACCTGCTAGTTACTATAATGACTTAAAGGCTTAAACATGAAGAATAAACACTTTCTCACCCAGAAGGGAGAATGAGACAAAATGAGTTAGTTGTCTGCTACAAAACATCAAAACTCTTTCATCGATGAAGATAAAGGCTTAGCCACTCTACAACTATTACAAAGAATCAAATGTGTCAGAGTACACTTAGTTGGATAAAATATTAAAATTTCTACAAAGTTGTGTGTAAAATATTTATAAAAGCTTGCAGCGCAACATAACACCTACTTGTTGCAATGATGTTTCAGATGCTTCTTGTAGCCGTCGTCCTGCAGCATGTGCTCAGGGTTGTGTTTCCGGAGCCACTCAGCTTTGTGGATGTCAAAAGAACTAGTTTGGGTCTTCATCTTTTTGCCTTTTCTGCCCCTAGGTACTGGGGCAGACAGGCCTAGAGGGAGAAAAAGGAGAAATCATTTTGTGCTCCAATGAGGGGTAAAAGGTTTAGTTTTAGGCTAAGATCAGTTAATAAAATTAAACGGAAAACACTCACCGAGGTGATTCTGCAGCTCCTTGGTGCGCCCGTCTTCAGTCGGCGCTATGAGGTCCCACATGAAGCTCTTTATTTTGTCATCGCCCCGATAATGGACCAGGCAGTAAGCTAGAAGGGCTCTGCAGATGGACTCCACATCCCACTCAGTCAGCTGCTTCTTAAAGCGACCGTGGTTGAGGATGTCTTTCCATCGACCCCATCTGGAAAAATAAAAAGTCAGAAATTTATGTAAAATATGTAATAGAAAATATCATGTATTGCAATAACTGAATAATAGAAGTGTAACTTATATTTGCTGCAGATCGAGTAATACAGGTTGAGTGTTTATTTCTGTTAATTTTCCTGAATGTGGCCTACAGTCAAAGAAAACTTGTTAGAACTGCTGACTTAAAATAAAAAGAAAAAAATACTACATTCCATTTACAGAGTGATTAATCTGAGCATTTTAATGGAAAATTAAGTGAAAGGTAAAACTGTGGTAGAAAAGAGGGTACACTCAAAAGGGTAACCTCAGCTTTGAGGATATTCTGTAACAAAGTCCATTCAAGAGTTTAATAAAGTTTGATTCAGGTGAAAACCTGGAGTAGAGCCGCCAAACATCTTTGTCATCTCACTTATTTTCAGGTGAAAAACTCTTTTATTTTATTTAGAAATCAAATTTCCAGAGTTTAGAGAGAGAATGAGAAAGGTTCTTAATATCCAGTGTGAAAGTTCAAATGGTTTTGGGAGTCATGTTATCTCCTGGCCAAAGACATTAGCTCACCGTGTTTTTGTAGGCATCAGATCAACAGAAATGCCAGTGAATATCAAAGAATCTAATCAAACCCTTGTGTTGAACTCACCCATATACAAGCAAATTCTTCTCCACTCTGAAGCACTCCGTGCGGCCGTAACTGTTGAGGCGATCGTTTCTTCTGAGCTTGGGCTTGGTCTCATCGCTGTCACTTTCACCCTCTGACAGCTCTGCCAACTCGTCTTTGGTGGCACTGAAAGGTCTCGTCTGCTTTCTTACACGAGGAGTGTCGATCACTAAGCTGTTCTGTGGTGGAGAGGACGACAAGTTCTCAGGAAATCCACCTTCTAGGTTTACTCAACACTGTCCAAGTAAAGGCTCATCTTTATTAAATCTGCACTGTAGTGCAGTACTTACTCTGCCATTGACCATATCCATATCAATGTCAGCTTTCTTGGCCCACTTGTCCCAGAAATTAGGGTCATCCAGAGAGATGTCTGTGCGGTTTCCAGATGCTACAAAACTGGCCTGAAGGCACAAGCAAAGTTAATTTGAACATACTTTTCAGATTTATTGCTGATTCAGGATGAAAATCTGGCAAATTATACAAGAATTGGGAGTGAGTATGACTAGAAGTGCACCAGTCAATTTATCAGTGATAGGCAGGTCAACAGAAAAATGTGATATCTTCAGATTTACTAAATGCATTACGACTAACCACAAATACCATCTTTGGTCTTTACAGCATTAACTTTGATTCACTTTTTTGCATAAATGGTTTTGTAATTTCTCAACTTTCTATTGGATTGCAAATTACTCCCTCTATCATAGAACTTGCATCACATTTTTATCTTATGCTTAAATTCTTAGAATAAAAAAACAACAAAACGTCAGTATTGGTCAAATGTGGAATCAGTCTTAAATAACATAAAAAATGGTACAGGCCAGTAAAAGTCTGATCGGCGAATCTCTGAAGGTGATATATATTTATTATTTGTGCTGAAACATTTTTCTACCTAGTATTGTTTACCTTGGCAAAGGTGGATCCTCGTCCCTCAGACTCAATTGTGATGGTCTTCGTCCTTCGCTGGAGGATCTGGTCAATGTCCTCCTCACAGAATTTGGCCCCTTCGTCTTCCTCATCCATGATGGCTCCATAGGCGCCACGTCGCAACAGATCCTCAATCTCTTTCTTGGACAACTGCTGCTGTGCAGCCTAAAGAAAGAATGCTCAGTTATTGTAAATAAATTCACAAATGCATTTTATTATTTACAACAAGGCACTGAAACCAAGTGTCACCAAGAGAATCAAAACACACATCCAAGTGCATACATGTTGGATTGTTTAGAAATCTGCAGCCCCTGATGTAACCCCAGCTGCTGTTTGGTATGCAAATATGCTGAGCCGACCAGATGCAGGAAAACAACTCAACCTCCATATAGTTCATTTAATTCTCAAAGGGACTCAAACTGCAGCTCAACATCCACCTACACTCTACACACACTGCTGACACACTCCCTCATAAACAGATTAAACTAACAGGATCAGTTACACAGTGAGAAAATTTCAGCAGTGACCCTCATGCTTTACTTTTTTTTAACTAACTTGACATATTAACAGTTTTCCATATTTTCTGGTCTATTTAAGTATTAAGAAACATTACATTTACATTTATTTTTATTTTAAAACATTGAACATTTATTTATTTATGAATTATTTAACCTAGTTCACTTTAATTATCTGCAGAAAATGACAATAGGACAGCTGATTTTTTTTTTTTTTTTGGCAAAAACTTTTCTTTCCTTGTGTGATAATCAGATCTGAGCCAAGTAGAATAAAGATACGCCCAATGTAACTAATATTTCCATAAGTAAATATATATTTTTTGGTAAGTTTTTTGAAGAAGTAAGTGAGACTTAAGCTTTTTTCACATTTTGTTATGTTACAACCACAAACCTCAATGTATTTTAAAAGGATTGTAAGTGGTACAACACCACAGAAGCACATAATTGTGAAGTGGGAGGAAAGTTGTAGAAGGTTTTTACATATTTTACAAATAAAATAAAAAAATCAGAAAAGTGTTGTGTGCAAAGGTATTTGTCCACTTTACTTCGATGCCCCAAAATAAATTCCAGTGAAATATATTGACTTCACAAGTAACCTGCAGTTTTAAGTAGGTAGAAGTTATAAAACAGTATCCCAAACCTTGGACATCTCACAAAGTTCTGTTCAATCCATTCTCCAGAAATAGACTGAGAATGGCACATCTGCAAACCTACCAAAACATTGCAACTAAAATGACATTGATGGCATGAATCAGAGCGGCAGCCAAGAGGTCTGTGGTAACCGTGGAGACACAGCAGGGATCCACAGCTCAAATGGGAAAATCTGTTGACAGGACAACTAGTAATCATGGATTCAACAAATGTGGCCTTTATGAAAGAGTTCCTTGAAGAGAGCCCCATGTTGGCAGAAAGCCTGGTAGAGTTTGCTTGAAAGATTGTCACATTCAGGTAGGAGAGGTGGCAAACAACTGGAACAGGTGATTTATTCAGATGAGGACAAAATTCTAACTTGGCCTACATGTAAAATCACATGTGGAGAAGGAAAACTAACACTACACATCACCCAGAACACACCACCTTAAAAGTGAAACAATACGGTGCAAATACTTTTCTTTCACCAGAGCCAGTGTTGGTCAGTGTGGAGCTAAATACACAAACATTGTTAGAGGTAGCCAAAAAATTAAGACTTGGGTAAAGGTTCACCTTCCAGCAGGACAATAACCATAAACATACACCTTGAACTTCAGTAGAACTGTTTAAATAAACGCATATCCATGTGGCAAAATGGCCCACCCAAAGTATTCCAGTTGCAATCTGTGGCAAGAACTGAAAATTGAAAAATAATTCTCCTTCACAACTTCACAAAGTTGCTTTTTATAACAGTAAAAGGTCATGAAAGCCTTTGCAAGTCACTGTATAGTAAGCAGCTGCATGGTTTAAGCGTTTTATAATCGAGATAACTCATCGTCTCACCCCTCCTCCCGTGCCTCCTCCAAGACTGTTGTCACGGCCACTCATGCTCTGCAGCACTGCTTTGTCCAGTCCCAGCTTCAAGCTTGCGCGGTCGAACATTTCTCGCTCGTACGAGTTCCTGGTGATAAGACGGTACACCTTCACCGCCTTGTTCTGACCGATTCGATGACAGCGAGCCTGAGCCTAGAGGGCAAAACAAACGGGTAAACATGAACTCAAGGCAAAAAAAAAAAAAAAGCTAAACTGTACTTTTAACTTGTTTGGCATCTGTTCTTAGTGTAATATTCATAGGTAGATTACGTGATTTTTTTTTTTTACCTGCAGGTCGTTTTGAGGGTTCCAGTCAGAGTCAAAGATGATGCAGGTGTCTGCTGCGGTGAGGTTGATGCCCAGGCCGCCAGCTCTCGTACACAGAAGGAAAACAAAGCGGTCCGAGTCGGGCTTACTGAAGCGGTCTATGGCAGCCTGTCGCAGGTTCCCACGAACGCGTCCATCGATGCGCTCATACAAGTACCTACAGCCAAGGCAAACACAATTAAACTGTGATATGAACTTTATTAATGCTTTCCCTACGACCTTCGTCAACAGACTTTGAATGTACCCAAAACTCTGGTTTTATTTTAAACCGGTTTTAACTGGAGAAACAATCTCAAACAGTGCTTCTTCAAAGACCGGTTGCGCTCTTTCACAGCGCGGCCATCCTCACCCCCTCCCACATCCGAACCCTCTGCCCTCCCTGGAGAAATCCACTTCCACTCTGGTGAAACCTCACAGACTCTCCAGCTTGTCTGATGTGGTGGAACCCCGAGGGCATCTGTAACCTGCTAATGAACCCTGTCCGAGGTCGGAGCTGCTCGGCTCCTCACATGCTTACAACCGTTTCAGGTTTGCTCCACATTCTGGCGTGAAGCCAGAGCAAAGAGAGAGAGAAAGGAAGGCGAGGAGACATAAAAGCAATCAGAAGATGCTGAGGAAAAAACATATTTTAAAAATATGTAAGCAAGAAAGTGGAAAACCAGAAGAGAAGAGGCATACACCCAGACTCTCGGCTATAAATTGTAAATTCTTAAACGGTTTTATATTTTACAGCCATCAACCCATTTCAGGTTTTAAGGAGACTTCAGAGCTATACCAAAGACATCACATAACAGAAACATCACCCACCCACACAGTTTAAGGCAAACAAGATGAGAGCTTGTGATGCTTTGATTTAAAAGCTTATACTGAAACTCTACAAATCAGCTTTCAGATAATTGTCAGTCATTATGAACAACTCCTGTTGATGCATTATGGAGAAAAACACTTCTAATACTGAGGCCTATTTTCAGAATGTAAACAATTTTTTAAAAAAGGGTGATTTTATACAAATTAGTATTGGAAATCTTTTCATGAAAGCGAGAATAATTAATTGTAAAATGTTTGTACTCTAATTCTAGTTCAGGTGTTCAGTGTTTATCCATCCCTCTGTATTTATATTCTTGCCTCTTGTGACTCGTAGACAACAATCCAACCCTAACGCCATCTCTTCTTCTCTACAAGCAGCCATTTAAGTTGCTCCATAAATTTAACATATTTTTCCTCCTAATAAGAATGTAGCGAACAGTGTGAAGAGCAGCCCTGTTACATTCAACAGACGTTACCTTTTCTGAATGAGGTAGTCTTCCAAGATATCCAGACAGCGCACCATTTGGGAGAAGATGAGCACCTTATGGCCTCCTGCTTTCATCTTGGGCAGCAGTTTGTCAATGAGGACCAACTTTCCAGCAGACTGCACCATCGCCTGCAGGTGAAAGTCAGCGGCAGTGGGATTGTGTACTTCCCTGAAATCCTCCAGGATCTTCTCTTCCGCCCCTAAAGTGGCAAAGACACAAATCTGTCAGCAATGCTGTATTTAACAAAAGTTTCATTTCTTCTAATGATTCAACTCAGTTTATCCCTGAAATCCAGGTAAGACACAGGATGTGCCTTACCTGGCACATTTTTTGGGGGCAAAAAAAAAAAAAAATGTGTGGGCTTGAACAAAAACACAAGACATTCTTGAACCTTGGCATATTTTGTCACTTGGGATTTCATGAAATAGACCAACACAAAGTGGTATATAATTGTAAAGTGGAAAAAAATATAATTGTTAAGGGCTTCAAAACAAGGTTTGTTGTGAATTAGCACTACACAAATAGCCTGAATTGAATAAAAACACAAAGTTATTATTTTTACAAATAAAAATGAGAAAAGTTAAGCAGTACTGAGAAAAGTTCAGTATTGAGCCCCCTTGACTGAATCCAACTCAGTGTCAGCAACTGCCTTCAGAAGCCACCTAATTAGTAAACTGAGTCCATCTGTTTGCAATTTGATCTCAGTATACATACAGCTGCTCTGTGAAGGCCTCAGAGGTTTGTTAGAGAACATTAGTGAACAAACAGCATGATGAGCAAAAACACAGCATATAGGTCAGAGCAAACATGGAGAAGTTCAAAGCAGAGTTAGACTATAAAACCATAACCAAAGCTTTAAACATCTTATAGAGCGTTGTTTAATTTATCACCCAAAAATGGAAAGAGTGTGACCCATGGCAGAGCAAGGCATGATTATCTGTGTAAACTAGCCAGTTGTAAAAGGAGAGAATTAATCTGAGAAGCAGCAATGAGGCTAATTGTGACTCTGCAGAGATCTACAGCTCAGGATGGAGAATCTGTTGGAAGAGTGGTAAGGAGTTACCTATTGTTCATAGAAAGTCACATGCAATCAACCACAAGCCATGTGTAAAAACAGTAAAAATGTATAAGAAGATGCTCTGGTTAAATGAGACAAAAAACTGAACTTTTTGGGCTGGAATGGGAGGCTGTTCTTTAGTAACAATAAATTCCAGGAAAATAATCCTGGAAGAAAACTAGACAAAGGCTGGAAAAAGACTTGAGACTGAGAAGCCAGAGCTATGAAGGAAAGGTGTAGATCAAGGCATATTGATGTGCTAGAATGGCCCAGTCAAAGTCCAGCCTTAATCCTATTAACTCTTGTAGAAAAAAAAAAACATGAAAAAGATTCAGACACTCTCCAGCTAAACTGATTAAGTTTGGGTAATTTTGAAAACAATGGGGACAAAATGTAGTAGTCAGACATTCAAAGGTTCAGTAATTCTACAATGTGTTGACTTATAAATGCATGAATGTTTTTATGAAAGAAAATCTATGCATCGTTTTCATCCAACTTCACAGTTCAGTCATACTTTGTCGGTCTTCAATGAAATATATTAATATTTGTTACCATAATGTGAGAAAATGTTGAAAAGTTCTGGGCATTTTAACACTTTTGAAACAAACTGTAGATATTAGATGCCCTGAAATGTTGACAGTTTTAGCAACTCGGTCCCAACTTACCTTTGATGAGGTAGGGGTGGTTGCAACACTTTCTTAATTCCATCATGGTGTTGACCAGGTTGGGCATATTTGACTGGCCGGCTCCTTTAGCCAGGAAGGAGAAATTCTTCTCCAGGATGGCGCGATAGTATTTTTTCTGGATGTTGGTGAGCTCCACCTCAATGATGGTTTCCTCTTTGGGAGCCAGCTTCTTCTCCACGTCTTCTTTCAAACGACGCAGCATCATGGGCTTCAGGATGCCCTGAAGCTTTTGCACCTGTGGGCCAAATGGGTCACGCAGTGAAGCAGCTGCATGTGCACTAACAGGTGCGAGTTTGAAAATGCAGCATCATATGCACCGTTTTATTTATTTTTTTTTAACGTTTATTCATATCTTTTACAAAAGATTATGTAGTGAAACTATGTCACTTCTAAGTATTAGGGTAAACATTTTCTGTGGCTTTTAGATCTAGTATCGCATGCTGAGTTCTTGCTGTTACAAATAATTCTATGGGACTCCATGCTGAGAGACTGTGGGAGGAAAAACTACCTGCACTAAGCTGACAACTGATATATTTTTGGGAACACGGAGAAAAATATGATTTATGCTGTTCTATATCTGTGAGCTCACCTGCTCCTCTGTCTTGAGGTCACCAAACTCCTGCATGAAGTTGTTCTCAGAGGGGAAGCGTGCCGGCTCCAGGAAGTGGAGGAGACTAAAAAGCTCCTCCACTGTGTTTTGCAGAGGCGTACCCGTCAGTAGGACCTTGTGCTCCTTAAAGAGGAGGAAAGAAACAGCACAAATTAAAACTGTGTTCAGCTTAAGCTGCAGAGCACTATTTTATTCTTGAATCATTTCCCTACCAGGTTCATGAGTTTGAAGCCCTCAAGCAGCTTGCAGTTCTTGTTCTTAAGACGATGGGCCTCGTCGATGATCACGCAGCGCCACTCGATGGCATTGAGCTCGGGACAGCCGCCCAGGATCATCTCAAACGTGGTGATCACAGCTTGGAACTTGTAGGCACCCCGAATCACGCGACCCTGAAACGCATGGATGGAACTTGTGATGCTTCAATCAGACCGACATCAGAATTGGCCATTTTTCTCTTAATTTGTTGTGAATTGGCACTACGTAAATAAACTGAAGTGAACTGAAGCCATTTATTTTCTCCTTTTCTTTTGTGAGGAAATCATCTCTAGCAGAAGAAGTACATTGGCACCTGCATGTTGAGTCTTACTGCTGTTTATTTGTTGTCTGTCTGGGGAGGCTTTGCATTGCCACGCCTCTCCATTTGTATCCATTGCCTTGACAACAGCCCTCCAGAGATCCTCTGTTATCCTTTAGCTTTCCCCTCCCCTCTTCCAACAACCAGCCAGCCGGCAGACGACTGGAGGAGCCACTCGTTCAGATATGCTTGAACAGCAATGACAGTGAGCTCCCCTTGGAGAGTGCTATGACATCACAGGCTGCCTTGGAGACAGCCGGGTGGCGGCTCCGTTCTCTTCTCCTCTCCCTTACCTTAATTCCTGTTACGCTTCGTCTGAACACTAAGAGCTCCTAACTGCCTGATGCAAAATATCACATGCCCTGTCAACCACAGACAGCCTCCGTCCAAGGCTCACTAACTACCTCATAGTCTACTTATTGCAGCACAAGCACCCCTCTCTGGTTCTTGTTAAATGCCATCTTGCTAATGCAAAGCTCATTAAAATGATCTCACCACCAACAGAGGAAAGGGTTTGCTTTCATGGAAAAAAAAATCTATTGTGCAATTTGACAGACTGAAGTGAAATCTACTCAGTATAGCACCCTTTTAATTCAGGGGTGTCCAAAGTGTGGCCTGAGGGCCATTTGCGGCCCTCTGAAGGATAATGGCTGGTCCAAATAGAGCAATTCTGAACTCCAAGCATAGGTGGTTGATGCAGATAGACATGTTTTCCACATATTTTACATTTACATAACATTTCTTAAAAATATATTAGGTACAAATAATAGATTACCATTAACGAGGTTTTTGCATTCATCTTAATTTTGGAGTAAAGCAGAACGACAAACATTTATCCACATTTTCCTAAAAGCAAATCTGATTTGCTTTTAGGAAAAGTAAATTTGATTTAAATGTTTTAAATCAAAACATTTAAAAATGATGGGTCTTTTTAAAGATTTGTACATTAATTTTCTACAAAAAATCTGACCATTTTGTTCATTTCAATAAGATTGAAATTGCTTAGTTTACGAATGAACAGCTAAAATTAAAAAGTCACCTAAGGTTGGGTTTAAAATGATGTAAAAAAAAAAAAAGCAAATTTTTAGAGGCCTCAAGCGCTTTCAATTCAGTGTTTGCGCACATAAACCCGCCGTCCTGGGGCGTGAACTTTGACCTACGTTAGTCTCTTTTCTCCAGGAGAGTGCTAGATTGTCATTCATAAATCTGAACTAGATTTTTTTTTCTAATTCTGAAATTAATATGGCTTTAAAGCATGCCATGTTGTTATACAAAGTCTGCTTCTGATTGGTTGATTAGTCCCACATGATGACTCCTCCCTCAGAAGCAATGAACTTTGGAATCCAAGACAAAGATTTGTATAACCAGGTCAGAAAAGTTGTAACTTTTTAATGATCACTTTTATTATGTTTTTTTTTCTTTTTATTGTCATTTGTTTGCATCATGTAAAATCTTTGTTTTAGAGCAATCTTTGACAGACTGACGGCCTCCCAGTAAAATGAAAGTCAGTTCTTGCAACCAAGTAATAGATCATAAAACTCATTCTTTGCCCTTGTGAGATACTGATAAAATATTGATGCATTTTATATTATAATCAGTTTATGCAGCAGCATTTTTCACATTCATTTTTCATATTAATTCCAGTCACAAAATGTCCCCCAAACAGTAGCGTCTAGATTATGATTGTTCTTTGTTTATCATTCATAATAATTTGCATTTCTTTGTTTCATTAATAATTAAATAGAAATGATCACAAATAAAACACCTGATTTTGTTAGGAATTACTTGTGTTATAGGCCTTTCACAAGTTTTAGATGAAGAGTAATTATTTGATCGCTGTCAAATAATGTTTAAGCTTGAGAAGAATACAGACATCTTATTAGATCTGTAGCAAATATCCTTGAGATTGTTTTGATGTATATCAACAAAAAATATAACTAATGACTAGAGTAAAGCCACAGAAATACTAGCCTTTTTACCCTGCAAAACCGTTTCACTAATGTATGAAATCAAGTTTTTTTTTAAATAAAAAAAAGACACAGATATAACCAAGGTCTTGCATTAGTGACAGAGAATGTGAAGTGTTTCTAGCTTTGTGCTAAATATGGTAATCACGTCCTGCCAAGCATTTTCAATGTGACTCGTTGTAGGCAGACCTGATATTCTGATTCATATAATTACATAGCTCACAGGATTTTGCGTTGCTGACAGTGCTGCTGTTTTCTAAAGAACACTTTAATTAATTTAATCGAAGTGAATCACTGCTTTCCACTTTAAAGTTCAGCAGAACAGTGCTGCTTTTTGTTCATCTGTCTTTAAAAGGTAGATTAGATGTGCCTCAATCTTGGAAAAAGGCTCCTGAATCTATTAAGATATCTGGTGTTAGATAAGCGACATAAGCTGGATGTCCTGTAGTCTTCCTAAGTGTTTCTCATGGAGGTTTTTTGGGGGAAGCTGCGACTTCACACAAAAAATACACTGAATGGGGCACAAACTAATTTAGACTAAAATCTACATTTTAGACATGATATTGACCAGCCCTTACCTGTGCATCTCTGAAATACATCTCATACTGCTGCAGCATCTGCCTGCTGATCATGCTGCCGTGGTAAACGATGACATTAAGGTGAGTCCAGGTATGAAACTCTCGCTCCCAGTTTGCAATAGTAGAGAGGGGGGCGATGATGAGAAAGGGCCCTTTGATGCCGATACGATGGATCTCTTCCAGGAATGTGATTGACTGGATGGTCTTTCCCAGGCCCATCTCGTCAGCCAAGATGCAGTTGCGCCTGATGGATGTTGGGGGGGAAAAAAAAATGGTTAGTGGGGTAAACCGTGCAAATGTGGCTGGCTGCTTTAATGATGTGCGTAGGTTGGGCTGCAGGAGAGATTCCCACATCGCTATATCACAGAGAAAGTGTTGTGCATTCGTCATGAGACTGTGTACAAAGGGAAAAAAATATATTCCCAAGACACAAAAAAAATAAATTACAAACAATGAGGTAGAAAACAGCATCATCAGCAGTAATCACAGTATAAAAAAAATAAAAAAGAAAGCATAATTTCTGCTCCTGCAATCCATTTATTCAGCTGTCCAGTGGGTGGGGGTATAATGTCTTGATGCTAATTGCAACGTGCAGATATTCCCACTGGCCTCTTAAGCAGCCCTCGAGTTTTGATGAATCTCTCTGCGTAGGCATACGCTAACTCCTGCACGCTCACACATAACTAAACCAATTCCCAGGGTTAATGCAAGCGCCGACACTTCACTCCAGATGCATAGCATTGCTTTTGTGATCGTGGGTGAAGAAAAGCAACCGGTTGTGCATTTGTGTGCACCTCCAAGGCAAATCTGACTCTCTTCCTGACCCCAAGCAGTCTAAATAGGAATCCTGTATATGAGGGCCGTGAGGCATAAGCAGGAAAGCTCATTCATTATTCATGACCTGTAATCTCAAAACACCCAGATCTTTCTAGAAAAGTACAATCGCAAGCAGAATATATCCATTTAGTTAGGCATCTTTAATACATATGAACTGTGAAATATTATTTTATTTAAACACTTGTATAGAGTGTAGTGTCATAGTTACACAAAGCAATAGTTAACTATATCAGGGTTTCTGCAGGTTTCACCAAATCAAATTTAAGACCTTTAAATGAATTAATTTAAGTCAGGGGTGCCCAAAGTCGAGGGCCGGCACCCTGCATGTTTTAGTTCTCTCCCTGGTTTTACACACCTACATCAAATGATGGCTCATTAGAAGGCCTAAGCAGAACATTGGCTTGGGAGGAGGTTGTTACTACCACTAGGGAAAGAACTAAAACATGCAGGATGCCGGCCCTCGAGGACTGACTTTGGACACCCCTGATTTAAGTCCTACATCTCCACAGGAAAGTATAAACTTCGTCCAGACAGCTGGCAATAAATGTACACTTCCCCATCCATGATAGACGCCAAACAGCTAGCAAGGATATGTTAGCAGTAAATTGCTGGTAGCCTCAACCACCTCAAGTTACAGAAGACAATGAAGATGCCGGCATGCGACTCAAACTTTTGCCTGACAGAAAAATCCCGTGAGAAAAAAATAAATAAATAAATATACAAGATTTAATAGTCCTGCTGAAATAAAAGTCAAGATCTGTGACTAAAGTATTTATGCCCAACTTACTTCCTTTTTAAATGTATTTCAGACATGTTAAGACCTTAATTTTAGATACATAAAAAATACTTTGCAAGTGAATCCATGGGGATGACATCCGGGTCGTCGACACAGATTAAAACTGACCTGTTGTACCAGTTGAAAAGAAGCCAGTTGACCCCCTCCAGCTGGTAATCCCTGAGTGTGTTGCCATTCCTGTACTCCCTTGACTGCTCCCTCTTCTTCCAAAGGTTGGCTGGAGGCCGTTCCTAAGAGACAAAACGGATAACATTACATTTAGATTTTGGATCAAAACACAGGGTTTTCTAAAGCTATTTCAAACTGATAAAACATTTTCAAAAGCACTCAAAACTTGTTTATCTTCTGGATTTTGTCAGGTTTTTTTTTTCAAGCAGGAAGAATAAGAGAAAAAAATTTTTTTTTACATGTTTAAAACATGATAATATCAGAACAGCTGTTTCTAAACACAGGTCAGAGAAGAAATCAGCAGGATGCTGGGAAGCATTGCTTCGTCATACCACTCTGCGCGAGTCTGGCTTGACTGCCTGCAGCCGCTCAAACTCTTCAATCTTGCTCTGATCAACGTCGTCCTTCAGCTCCCATGTACTGTCCTCATAAGGCAGAGAACACCATTTCACCAGGTAGTACACCACTTCCTGGAGCAGACAGAGGACAATGAGCACTGGAAATGACTCGAGCAAAGCTAAGCTTTGCTTTTGTAGCATTATCAAAGGCTGTGAGGCAGCCCATTAGGGTGGCCTTGGGCATTTCTATGATTCATACTAGATATCATTACAGGCTAGAAGATATCAAAAGGCAGAAAACCAACAAACGTAAGAAGGGATAAAACATTTTCAGCAACAAAAGCTAGGAGCAAACGCACTGCTCTGATAAGTGCTTAACTGAGAAGATGTACTCTACCTCTCCCGTGTCTTTGTCCTCGCAGTACGACACTTCGAGCACTCTGTCAACTTCCACATAGTCTGGGTTGAAAGGTTCCTCATCCATCTGAGAGGAACAGAAGATACAAAAACAGAAAGAGCAGAAGCTAAGTAGAAGAACAAATCAAATTCCCACGCGCCATCTGGAAACAGAGAAACAACTCTCCTGTATCGGCTCAGTAAGTAAATAAATTCAAATCAATGCACACAGATGTGCCATCCCACACATATCAAACAGAAAGCTTTTTAATATCCACACACACCCCTCCAACACATGCGTACTGAAAACAATTGTCACAACTGACGTAATTATATAAAAAGAACAATCCTCTTATTAGAAATACTAGAATGAGGAAACATAAAGCGGTGTGCAAATAGATGGAAGAGGCTGTTTGCACACACATACACACGCAGCCTTACATCTGTGAAGAAGAGCGCCCTCTGTGCTTGTTTCATCTTGAAGCGTTTGATCTTCTGCTGAATCCTCTTGTCCTTTTCTAGATGCTGCTCAGTGGCCCATTCACAGTGGAGGTAGGAGCTGACAGACACACAGGGAGACAACCATGAAAATCCGCTGTTACACACTGCTCACATCACCGGAGGGCGATCGGATTTTCTCACTGGCCTTATGTTTCCACTCATCTCAGTCATTTTTAAATGAGAAAAATAAACAGTGCCATTAACATGTTCATCATTTTTATTATTTGGCTGAAGGGAACAGAATCTCGCTCATGACAGCTCAGTGATTTCAAAGGCTGCTTCAGGCTTTTGGAAAAAAAAAAGAAAAACACATTTGAACTATGACAGCTGTCCTAAAGATGCTTATACATATAGTGGAGACAACTTTCCTTAGATTTTACCTTTTTTCTCTACTTCACTTTTCTTCAGGTCTCTTTAATATGTCAAAACAAATCCATTTCCATAGGTGGTGTCCAAAAAGTGTCAAAATATGAATAATAAGTGACGGCTGGTTGTTTTTAGAACGTCTGTTAATATTAAAACTACCAGATGTCAAAAAAAAGTCTAGAAAATGATAACTACAAAATTAACCTAAACCACAGTTTATTAAGTCTAAAGCAACACAATGTTGACATTTTTGGTCTCACCGAGTGTAAAAAATGTTTTAGAAAAAGCTAATTTCTTTTTCCATTAGCTCTATGACCCAAGCCCTCTTCTGATTGGATGATCAGCCCCTTGTTACATCCCCTTCAAAAGAAGCTCAGGCTCTCTGGTGAGCTGCTGAGCTCCACTCAGAAGAAAATTTAAACTCCATAAAGAAGCTTCTACCTGTTAGATAATTATTCATGCTTTTAAGATCTGGTTACCATAAATGTTTTCGTTCACAGGATTCAACTTTTCGGCCATCAACCTGGGATGTGTGTTTGGTATAACTCGATAACTTCAATTTAAAGTGTTTCCTTTTGTATCCAACGAGATTTCACAACCAAAGTGAGAAACCAGCAACACATCAACAACTGAAACTAGCAGTCATGCCTGTTTCTGAGTTACCTTTTGGCCGAGAGAGGGAACTAGCAGAATAATGAGAAGTCCAGTTGGTTTCATGAGTGAAATGACCCGATTTCAGACCAGAGAGAGGTACTCAACTTTTCCTTTAAACGGTGGTTCTGATGATGAAAGCTGACAGGCCCAAGTGGTTCAAGGACTCTGCCTTCCTTCTTTTTGTGCCATATTTTAGCTTAAATTATTGAGTGGAATCAAAACTAGGCCCAAGCTTTTGATTATTTTTATATCTTTAAGCAGTTTCTGTATTTTGAATGTTTCATTTCTTGTCATTAAACACAGAAGGCCGTTTTAGACAAGGAGGTGTCTGTGTGACCATTAATATCTGGAAATAAAAATATAACTTATACTATGCTGTCTTTTCGTCTTTTCCCCATACTTGGAAAGTATTTAATTCAATTAAATAAGATATTTTAACACAGAGTTATGTTTCAAAGCCTTGGAAGAATTTCTCATTTAAATTGAATGTTAAAACTTTAGGCAGGAAAACAGAGAAATTGAAGATATTAGTTTCTTCATGTTTTTATGTTCAATTTGCATTTTGCATAGACAAATAAAGATCAACAATAGAAAATTGAACTTACTAGTTTTTGTATTTTACAAAAAACTCTTCCACTTCTACCATTACACCTGGAGATACCTAGAATAGGTTTAAGATAACAAAAATGGCAGTAAGTACAACAGAAAAACAGAAATTACAAACAATTAAATTTTAATAATGACTGATGAGAATAAAGTGATGTATAATTACCTCCTTCTTCATGATACGAGAAGACATGATTTTGTCAACAATAGCAGCATCCTCCTCTGTAGGATTCTCCTGAGAGACAGTAAAGACTTAGGTCTCATGTTTAATTAGTCTCCAGATCAGACAACTTAAAATGTTTTGGCAACAGAAACTCGGGTCAAATATTTCCCACAACATACAACAGAGAAATCTCATAAACAAGAGTTAGCAAAAACAACCTCATTACGTCTCTCAATATGACTTGAATAAAATTAAATAAAACATTATAAAGAAAATAGCTTTTGTATTACAATGTGAAGTAAAACTAAGTTTTCTAGTTATATTTTTTTTTGTGGAAAGCAGTCATGATTTCCAAAATACTGCAAATATATTTCCATTCATGTGAGAAACTGAAACAAATTGGATTCCTTTTGAAGCCTACAAAAAAAAAATCAAGCAGGATTTATGAGAAAGAAAATCAGCCAGCTCTGCTTAATCTATCAAAATATTGATTGTTTTTCTTTGAAAAGGAAATTGTTTCAATAAGACTTGTGCAATATGGGAAAAATGCTTTGCATCTAGCTCTGCTGGCTCACAATATTAACTGTAATAATGTTGCCCTCGCAAAAAATGTATAGGTAGCTATATTTCTGCTATATTTATATAGTAATAACTGTATTCTCACATGATTTGCATAAGCACCACACTGTTCATTTCTGTACAACACCCACATCTATTTTAGTTGCAAGGCTACCGAATCACTGAAGAGGCTCAAAGTAATTGTAATTAAGCGTTTTTTTTTCTTTCAGGTATAATTAGTGGGAAGCATTTGTGGAGCATTTACAGTCATCATGATATCATGGAGCAGCAGGAGTTCTCCCCTTTCCCTGCCTGCAGCGGAGCAGGTGCTATATTTCAAAGCTGCAACGTTTTTTACAAGCTGATTTCATGAAACAACCTTCCTCAGATCTGAAAACTTGTCAAATAATGCATCCAGGTGGTGATGGTATTCGGTCAACACTTTTCTCCCCTTGGTCTTCTGTATGTTATTATGGACAGAGTGAATGTATAGCAGAGGTATATGTGTCACTTCCTCCTGACAGAGGTTTTTGTCCTTTACCCATACCAAAACAGTTTCACCCAGGTCTGTTAGGACCCGGCTTAGACAGAAAAATAAGCAATAAAACTGTCCTGTGCAAAATTTGTTTAACTTTTTTTCTGTCCAATTTAAGACAAAAACAATAAAAACAGGAAGCCTCACCCTTAATAATAAGTTTAATTAGAGCTAAAATAGGAAAAGCTCATAGTCTCAGCCTCCCACCATTGGCTTAGTCACCTACATATCGAATGTGGGTCAGTGCACTGCAATCGCTATTTTCAGCTCCTTCTGTAAGCTTTGTTTGCTACCTTCTGAGTCGCAATATTGTCAGGTGCTGATAATAAATGTTGCATGAAAAGATGTGTGCAACTCCGATTTGTAGAGTCAGTCGGCTCTGTAAAGAAAATTCACGAACATAACATGTGTTCCACTTTTAATATTTGGGGATGCTGAGCTGAAAGCAATTTATATTAATAAATGAGTCCAATTTGCTGCGCTGGAAGCTTAGTAAAACCCTCTTGGGTATATTTTTTTGGATATTTAAAAGTGTTGATAGTTCAACCAATGCTTAGTAATGATAACAGAAACTTTACTTTGATGCTTAATCTTATCTAACTTGCCAGGCTCATAAAAGCAGATACACTTACAACAAACAGCTGAACAGCAGGGTCCTTGGATGCAGCAGTGTTGCTTTTCTTGGTTTTCACAATAACTTTGACATCCTCATCTGACAATCTGGCCTCCAGCTCTTCAGCGTACTTCTTTCTCTTCACCTGACGGTTCGACCGCCTCTTCTAGAGAATCACAATAAAGAAGAGGCAGATTAACATACAGAAAAATAAATTGATACAAATATAACAGGTTCATTTGTTGAAAAAAATAATGCTTTCATACAGGGGCCCTGTGGTTCCATACGCAAGGCTGCTTAGTAAGGTCTGAAATGGCTTTATTTATTTATAAGTTTTTTTTTTTTCACAATAGTAATTAATTTAATCAATTTTATCTGAATGCCACCTTGTCATTCAGACAAAAGACCATGTGCTGATTTTTCATTAACCCCTCAGTAAAACAAAATGATCCTCCAAAACTTTTCCTCCCTTTGTCTACCAGACGACTCAAATTAGATCAGGGGAAATTTTGATTTTGTACCTACTGTTCACAACCTTTTACTTTATACATTTCTTTTCTCTACAGACCCCATGTTTGTGTGTGGATAAGGTCCAGATGAACTGCCCTTTTAGGACTTTAAAAGTGGAATTAGAATTTGAAATAATTTAGTCTTAATTTGCTGAGAATATAACAGAACAGAAATGCTCTTAAATAACTTGGATTAGTTTTGGAGACAAACAAATCTTGATTATGACACAAGTCACAAAAATATGTCCCACTGTTTTATTCATGATCTTTTGAAAATCTGTGTTGAAAAAACTAAGTTGAAAAATCAGGAGAAAGATTAATGTAGGGAAAAAACCAGGAGAGCTTTGAAGTCCAGCTTTTGTCTCTGCCTTCCTGTCAAGTTTTTATAATTATCTTATGCGTGGGCTGCTGCATCCTGCATCAATACAGCCCCACCTAAAGATAATATGTAGTTAATTAGGAATAAAATGCCACTGAGCCAAAGTTAATTAGGTGTGCATTATAAAATCCCTGAGGAGACAGACCCTTAAATCTGCAAACTAAAGATGACCAGAGGCAGAGAGTCAAACCTGCCACTTTCCAAAGCAACAAGGACGAAGCCCTGAGGAAAGCAGGTTTCCATCGTAGCTGTCGGACATGCTACCTCGACTTCTGTCACTAGATCATCTTAAATGACTCATCAACAGATACTTTTAATTAAGGCCAGGGGCGCCATCCAACGGGGGTAATTATATCAGAGGATAAAGTCTGGAGAGGTCTCAGAAAACGGGGAGAGGGGTGATAAAGCAACGAGTGTGCGACAGATCATCCTCATGTCAGTTACACGTCAGCAAATTCAACATGAGTTGTTTAAATAACCAAAACATCTGAGCAAATATTTCAGTTTGAATAATAGCCCCATATAAAATTGAGAATAACTAAAAAAAAAAGAGACACCTATGAGGAGGGGGTTTCTGATGCTGTATGGTAGACAGTATAGACGGACTGTCAGTTTTCTCCATCATCAACAAACAGAGGAATGTGTACTTGAAATAGCCACCCACTATCTGACCTCTGCATGAACCACATTCAATCCTTGCAAGCTCAAACTAAAGCTGTGAGCCTTCCCCGTTGCCCCACAGCAGCATGAGCAGCCGTCAGGGCGACGACACCACTTCCCTCAATCAGTGTTGTCAGAACAGTAACAGAAGAAGAGCCGAGCGTCGTCTTTGTGCTCTGAGAGCCAAGGTGCGACACCACAGGCAGCAACGCCTAAACCACATCAGAACCAGATTAAAGCTCCCTCAGACGCAACTAAGTTCCCACTTGACATCAAAGTGTTAGGAGGAAAATGGCAAAGGTTTCAATGTCAATGTTACACTGAAGGTTTTGATTAGAAATGATCACTGTTTTGTGTTTTCTGAAGAAGAAGAAAAAAGGAAACTTACAGAATCGTCATCCTTAGAAGAGTGACGAGGCGGGGGATCATCATCAGACTCCTCCTCTGATGACTCTGGCTTTCGCTTTTTCCTTTTTCCAATCTTGATGACAATTTTCCTAAAAGAGAAAAAGAAAAAAAAAAACACACCATGAGTGATGAAAACTGCTCTGAAGATCATAATTCTTAAAAATCTCCATGTAAAGAAAACTCTCTGAGGCCTAACATTTGGTACCGCTTAGCTCCCAAACTGAAGTTTAAGCAGCTGTTTGGGAAAGTGAAACCATGTTGAGGTGTTTAACAAATGCCAGCAACATTAAGGACAAATTAATATCATCAACCCAATGAACTGGAGAATTCAATAAGGGAAGATCAAAACCTGCAAATACTAGAGATGTCCCAATCAATTTGACACAAATCAAAATCAGCAACTTCCATCATTTTTGGTCTATAGCCACATAAACCAACAATATGTATTCTTTTGAATTTAATACTTTTTGAAAATTATAAAAATTATAGATATACATTTTAATGCATGAGTTATGCATTAAATCTTATTATGCATTAAATAATCTTGCATTAAATTAATAATCTTGCAATTCCTTTTATTTTCTGTTGTAAAAACTACAATCACTATCAAATAAACTTTTGGTCAGAAAAAGGCTGATTCAGTTACAGAGGCACATTTTCACCAAACAGCTCATGGGAGGCATGAAAGCATAAAGTCGAGTTTTGAACCTAAATGCCTAAATTTTATTCCAACTGTTCAGTATTTTTACTAGACTGGGTTCCCAAGCCAAGGTTTATGAAATGGCTCATCACAGTGAAAACGTTCTGCCAAGGAGGAAGTGGCATTTCTTAGAGAAACATTAATTTTGCAATAAACTTTACTTTCATATGCCTGAACTACTTGCTTAGTGAGTTATCTGGGTTACAAGGCTATTTGTGACAAATTAAGTAAAAGATGAGATGCTCAAAAAGAGTTATTTTCCTGAAGATAGGCATGTTGCTCTGAGCAGATTGGCGCCATCATTTAATGAAGTGAGTTAAAACTGCGTTACACCAGATTTATCACAACAACAGTTAATATGTTGTGAATTTCATAGACAATATTAAAACAAAACCACAAGAGCTTGTGGAGAACGCTCACAGGCATTAGCATGCTTATAATGCGAGCTGTTGGTGTTTCTGGAGCTTTGCATAAACCTCCTTTGCATTTTCCACACTATTTGTTATCTTATACAATTTTTTACAAGGACAGATTGATGCCTAATAAGCAATTGGACTTCAAAGATGGGAAGAGCAGCATAGTGAATAAGGAACACGCTAGACTTTCTGCAAGTCATTCAAGTGCCTATTCTCTTTTCCATTCCCAACCATATTATTGGGTGATCTTTATGAATATATTTTCTCACACATGCAAACACATCCTATTGAGTGCTTCTCTATTTCTTGCCAGCAAGACAGAGGCACCAAATCTCAGGCTTGGTATATTAACACACACGCACACAAACCCCCCCCCATAAAAACACTGCTGTCGTAATATTAAACAGTGCTTTTTCTCCCATCACACTTTGCATTTGTATGCCAAACCCAACTAGGATAAGGCAATACAGTGTTGAACACAACTGAGCATTTTAAAGCTGCCAGATGAAAATTAGAAATACAACATTTATGCTGGTTTATTCTGCATGCAAATACAAAAATCCTGCTTTAAAGCGAGTTCTGCATCAGTAAACAGATGCAACCTACCCTAAGTAATGTCAATTCATAAGAAAAAAGACGGATCACCAACGCATTCTAACAAGACACAGGTCTGAGATTTTCTTACAGAGAAGTCAGTGTCAAAAAAACTCATTATTGGGATGTACAACTTAAATGTTTATCATTTTAGACCACAAGCAGTGAAAAATAAGATCTCTTTATATGAAATAAAAGATTGTTTCAATGTCTGGTGTTGCCAGAAAAAGGTAAAAATATCTTTACGGTTTATTATTGTGGGTCGCTGGCATTCAGACCTACTGGGTTATCAGAAGAATAACAATACCACTTGTATTGGCCACATAACAAAAACACTTAAATGTTTTGTGTGTATTAAGAGCATACTTTCAATAAACTATTTATCTATGGTTATTAATACAATGTAGTTGTGTTACTTTCTCTACAGCACCACATTGTGTTTAATTTAAAACTTCTCGAGTGTAATCACAAGTGTAAACAGTCACTAAGCTCATTTCCTCCAATGCATCACTACTAAAAAGAGGGAGGCCTGAAAGCTTTAGAACGCCATCCCAACTGTGAAGTACAGAGGCGGCTGCATCATGCTCTGGGATCGCTTTGCTATGGGAGGGACTGGGGTATTTATGACCTGAAGAGAGGGAAAAAATGGCAAAACTGAAGCAACCATAAGCTCAAGAGAACCAGGAAGTTGATGGTTGGGGAAAAATGGCCCCTCCAACTGGACAATGAACCCAGTTCTGTATCAGCTATAATCCCGCCTGTTATTGTGAAAAATTATTGAAAGTCTAACAATTCTTATTATTTTGGTAATCTTATCTCAACAAAAACAGACGATATTTACATTCTCGTGTCAGTGAGAAAAAAGCATGTGTCCATAAGTGGTTTCAACTGTTTAATCACGGGAGTGCTCATGCAGACTGCACGAGGAGGCAAGTGAACATCTACAAGAGATTGTTTATATAAGACATCTTGACACAGTATATATGAACAAAGAACCCCATATTGGTCAATACTCCCTCCTTTTGATAAGCTGCCAGACTCGGTTCTTCAGACAGTGAGGGTATTCACTAGACAGAGTCAGCCGGCCAAAGAATTTGTAAGAAAGAAAAAGTAAACAACCCAGCAAATAAAGCAAATCCATCTCCTCATTTCCACTTTGTTCATTAATCCCCAAATATAGCACTTAAATGAAAACTGAGATTCCCACGCAGTGTCAAATTAAGAGTTGATTTGCCCCTTTTCCTCCCTTCCCCGTCTCATAATTCTTCAGATGACAAATGAAACACAGAAAAATCTAAAAAAAACAGCTTTAATCTATTCAAATGCAATGTGAATGAATATTCCCCCTTTCCAGCACTGTAAATGTGGTGTTAATTGTTTTCCTATTTGGATATGAGACAGCTTCCTAGTATGTGTGAATGGTGTTAAACTTTTTTTAATTACATTGTGGGAAGAGCAGGAACACAAATAAATATGCTTGAAAAACCATGTAAATATTGCTCTATTTGATCGTTAAACACACTGGTTTTTTTCAAATTGGTTGCTAATCCGGTTATCAAATCGCTGTCCAAGCAACAGCATTGTGTTGTTGCCAATTGGAAATAAATTTCAATTGGAGGATAATTGGTTAACTTGATGGGCCATTTTCATTACATACAGGTAATGAAAATATCGCATTCATGTTGTTTTAATTTTGACTTTCCCCTATTTATCGGTCACTTATTGTTTGAAGCATAGAAATGTGGCATGTATATGTATCCAATTCTTTCTAATATGATACTCCTAAATAAAATCAAGTACAATCAATTGCCTTTAGACGTCCTTGTATTATAAATAGGCTCTAATTTAATCTCTGCATAATTATAGCTGTTCAGGCTTCAGAGGTTTGCCAACAATCAGCAACATGTGGACAAAGTAGCATCAGACAGTGATAAAGTTCACAAATACTTAAAGCAGGGCTAGGTTTTACAGCAATCACAACTGTGGGACAAAATGGTGGCAGCATCATACTGTGGGGATGCTTTTCTTCAGCAGGTACAAGGAAGCTAGCCAGAGACTGTAAACCAAAGCATATTTGTTTGTTAGAATGGCCTAGTCAAACTTTACACCAACAGAGGACCTGGGAAAACAATAGAAAAGTGCCATGTACAGATGCAATTCATCCAATCTGGTTGAGCCTGAGCTAAGAATGGGCAATTCAATTTCAACCTCTGGACAGCCAGCTGAATGTCTGCCACAATTTTCTTAAATAACAAAAACTATGTATCTGTTTCTTTCCACTTTACCATTATTCACCACTCTGTCTTGGTCGATCAGGAAAAAAATCCATTAAAAAACATTACGGTTTGTGGAGATTTCCTCTCAAGCCCATCTGTGAAGTTAGAAAACAATAGAAATCCCCAGCAGATTCATGCAGCTGCCCTTTAACGAAGAACCGCCACCTCTGAAGGCATCCCTGCTCCTGTTGTGTGATATTCCATTTCACGAATCCCGGCGATGGTCTCAGATTACCGTTTCTTAGCAACATTCCCTTAGGATTGTATCTGGTGTTGTGCACAGTAATATTCATTTCAACATCAGTTCCTGGCAAAGAAGCACTGCATGCTCCCTAACAACTTCAGGTATGTGTTTGACATATCCACTGCAAAGCAAGAATAAGCTAACGCGGCTTTCTCATGGGATCTGCCAGCACGCAGCACAACCAAGACATTATTCGGGTTTGAGGCAGGATGATGAATTTTCTTAAGCAAAATAAAAAGCAGAGTCAAATACCCAACATACAGATGGAAATCTTGATCATAATTAGTAGCTACCTTGGTTTAAAAAAAAGGCCCTAAGCCTATTAAAAAGTATAGATTTAGCATACATCCTGTGTGTGTACATCCCACTCATAAATGCAAACAGAATTGCACAAAACCTAAACCACATCTTAGCAGCGGGTATAGTCTGTTACACCCTGCTGTGGAAGATAAATCGGACCACCCAGAGACTTAATAACATTGGTTCAAATGTACAAGCTCTTTTTGACTCAGCAGGCTCCCAGCTAGCCTCAGAGTTTTCATAAAAAGAAAGAAAACAGATTTTCAAACAGAAACAGGACGGTGGAAGCAGCTACATTTACTCCTAAGAATCCTGGTTAAGAGACTCTGATGTTAAAAATTACACTTTTATTTTGTTCATGAAGAGTTTATACAGTAATTCAATGGTAAAAAGTTGAATTATTTCAGTCATTTCTTCAAAAACTCCAACTCAAATTGCATAAATTAATGACACAGTCATATTTCAAGCTTTTATCTTAGTCACTTTTGATTCTCAGCAAATGAAACCACAATGTTATGTTTCTCAGAAAGTTAGAATATCACAATGGAAATGATTTTTGTTCTTTTTACAGAACTGTTTTCATATGTCCCACATAATCATGGAAAACCTGCTTTCTTGATAGAGCAAAACACAGACTGCTTTCGCTGAGGAAAAGCTACAAAACGACAACTGGAGAATGACTTTTCACTTAGTCCAGTTTTCTATGCTTATTAGCATTAAGTTGAGTGAAAGGAAAACAATGTGCTAAACAATGTAGCTGGACTTTAACTATAGCTATCACTAACACTTAAAGCCAAGAGACTACATCAAAAGTGTCCTGCCAAGGCCAAGTGAAGAAACAGGCCCATTCTATTCCTCAGATAAAAGTACAACTACCAATTAATTTTGAAATCAAAGGCCCAGTCAGTGATCATCTTGGGATCTGTGTCATCTACTGGTGTTTGTTCACCGAGTTTTGAACTCCAAAGTTATCACAATCTGCCAGATTGTTCTTTTTAAGCTTAATATTTTCCTCTGCTGAGTTTTATGGAGATGTTAATTTAATTTTCCAGCAGGAGCTGACTCCTGAACACTGCCAAAAGTACCAATACCTCCTTTATTGGTCTCATGTTATATTCAATTTTTTTTTTGTTCAAATCTCAATGTTTTAAATATATCACTATGTGTAACTTGTCTATAGAGTTTTACTTTTTGGACAGACTTACTGAAATAAATTAACTTTAAATGATACTCTACTGTAATTTAGGACAAGTTTCCTCTAGTTTTACCTCTGCACACTGCTCTTACTTTTTCTAAATTAAATTAAATTTCTCCATTTGGCTCTCCCTCAGGAATTTCCACCATCTTGCATTTCTAATTAGACTACAGCTGCCGCTGATCTGACATTGCTGAGTGATCCCTGATGATCTGCAACCACAAGCTTTTCCCTCAGAGTAATGGGCTGGTTGCCGTTCAAGGCTTTTTTGGCTCCGGTTCTCCCATTGTGCCAAATAACCCCCCACCCCTTGTCCCCACAGTGTTGTCCTGGCCTACTTGGCGTGCAGCCACAGGAAGTGTGCGTTTCAGGTTTGATTTTTAATGGAATCAACACCGGTTCTGGCTTTAAAAGCTCAGACTACGATGGCCCTCCAGCACGCCACAGAGACTGCCTGCATTGCATTTTTGTTGATCTACTGCTGAAAATCTTGCTAGATAGGACCAACTCATCCTCAAAACTGCCATTAGGTGTGCTCTGAAAGCGTTTGCTTATTCTAGGCATCCTGAGGGGCTTACTGACACAGCCGTGCTCGTTCTTGTTGGGGAAATCCCCCCCTTCTTATGAATGGAAGGCTATAATCTCAGCGCCACACAGCTAAGAGGAAGCGGTAGTAACGACATCAATATGGCCCCTCCAAAAGACAAATACTGTATCAGCACAGTGCACATGGCCACACAAGAACTCAGCTTTTTTTCAGCAAATGCATAAAAAAAAAAATAGGCAGTTCTCCTGGTCTCACTTCCTCACACACACACACACACACACACAAAACCAAGAGCCACAAACATGTTCAAATAAACCACACACCAGTACACGTGAACACATGTGCACCCTGCAGGGGATTAACTAGGGAAAAAACAATTAAAAAACAGCTTTAGCCTTTCGTAATAAAAAAAAAAATTGAGGGGAGAAGAGATTAAACACCTAGGACGCAAGCTCTGAAATATGAACAGCCATACTCTGCCGCATATACACTAGACTTAAACCTCCATTTTCTATCATGTAATTGATCTCACAAGCTCCATTTTGTTTGATATTTTCCTGCTACCCTGCTGCTTTGTAATGTAAGCATATCAGGAACATGCCTGCTCACAGGAAACAAACTGGGTGCACTGCTTTGAGCAAGCTGGAAGAACTAAATTTATATTATGGAGGGGAAAAAAGAAAACCTGAAGAGGATAGGGGGGAGGGAGAAACAAAAAGGAGATGAGCGGCACGGTGCTTTCATCGGATGATTATGAGGGTACTTTTCAGCAGGTAGGCTGCCTGGGAAAGCTAATTTCAGCCCGCAGAGACTGGTGATCGGTCGAGCCTGACCCATAAAAGAAAAAAAAAAAAAAGATTCCCAAGGATAGATTATGATGCTTCATATTTTTAGCTCATAAACTTTACCACAATAAAATACACAAATTACATGTATAATTTAGTAGTATTTTTGTAATACTTGTCAGTTTGTTCTTTTAGGAAAAACAAACCGACAATGATATTCGACATTATTTATGCTCTGGTTTCAGTCGTTGGAAACAGGAATTGTAAGTTGTAATATCACATGTCCAAATAACTAAGATAGTTTATAGCTATACGATCTAAACAATCTCACCTTCCAGTGAAAACAATCTTTGTGAAAAGCACTTATGTGACATGAAAGACTAATTAAACTTAGCCAGAACTGGAGAAGTGAGTGAGATACAGTTTAGCTCCAATTTCAAACTGCTGCCAAAGCTCAACGCAAGTCAGATCTGGAAAGTGCTTCACACCTGATATAATTTGCTATACGACAGCGACTGCATAGATAACTGGCTTTTAATGCACGACACAGAAATTACACCTACACACATGCATTACATCTTGAAGGGTTTGTTAAAACGTTTTGAATTGTGGTTCTCTGAAGGCGTTCTCAACATTTTTGATAGGTGTTTCTGAGCCCAGTGTCTTTAGTCTTCTGAAGCTGAAGAGTAAAGCTAGGTGCTACTCAATGTGGGGCAATCAGGCGACTACCAGATCAAAAGAACTTAATAGTTACAATAAAACCTTCACAATGGGGTTACTTTTACATCAGTCCGTTCTTGTCTGTTTATTTAGACTAAAGACAGTGTTGATCTGTTAGCAATAATAGTCAATCTGAATGGTTTATTGCACAACTTGACATGCAGAGTTACCAGCAGTGAGGCTATCAAACAAACAAAAAGTGCTGTTTGGCACCAAGGAAAACAGCAATTCAAATGGAGAGCGTTTTATTGCTTTTTACTATAAAACAACGAAATTAGAGGTTAGCCAGAATCAGGAAATTTCAGCCTCATTGGTGACTATTTAGAAACTCAAAAATCCAATTGTTTTTTTGCTAATCAGTGAAAGAACGAAACACAAACATCAAGTTGTGGTGGCTCTTCGGTTTGGAAGCTTTTGCTGAATGAAGACAATGCTACGTTTGCTCTTTTTGGTTTGAGTAAGATGCTTAAAAAAAGAAAGCAGAAGCAAAGACATGCAATTTAAAAGTTAAGAGCATTTTGTTTGAAACATCCTTAGACATGTCTTCGGCTGCTCATGGAGGCAGGGAGAGGGCAAGAGAGACCAAGACTTTCAGTATGAAACAGTAAAACTGAATGAAAATTGTTGTTTTATCTGAGATTTTAGCATCCGCCATTAAAAAGCTGAATGTAAAAATGTATGCAGCCTTCTGAGAAACTCAGAACTAAGATAAGCTCTATATTTCTTACATAATCACTCAGAATGATCTTAGTAATGCTAGTAAGGATAACTGTGTTAATCACATAGATGATAACGATGTCATATTTTCTGTTTAAAAGTGAGTAAATTCTGATTTACTGATTTTTGCCAGATCACCGACACTGTTCAGAGAAAGATCTTGTGAGATACATAGCAAGATTTGCATAAATGCCAAAAAAAAAAAAAAAAACCCACAAATCTGCATCAGAGTTTGAGTATTTAGGTTTCTCCAAAAGTATTCTGATGCAGTTTCTTCCTTGTGACTTCCTGGTAAAATATTTGGACTGATTAGGACTCTCAATAAGTCAGCATCTCTTATTAAAGCTGAAAGCAACATCACAGTAAAGTAACGTGCCGCTTGATGTGTCAAGAACCTCCATATTAGTGGACTTTAACAATGCCCAAATACATTTACATTGTCAGAGTATAAATATAAAAATGACTTATATTCATCATTTTAACATAGTTATAACAGTTTGTTGGTACATTCTTCTAATCTGCTTCTTCTATTTACTTTAGTTATCAGTCAGGCAGATTTTCCATGATGATACAAATTATTTTTTCTCCTTTCTGAAGCCTTGGTGGAGCAAACAAGCTAAACAATCAGAAGACACTTGCGGGAAATTAAAAAATAAATTCCAGTGGAAACAAAGCAAACTGTATGGTGGTCTCAGAGAAAAAGACAGTTGAGCACACAGACAATTAGGGTAATAGTCTTATCTCAGGCTCCATTCCCTGCTTAAACAACTGTCAGATGATGCAATGGAAGTCTGAGCACACAGTGAACACAACACACACACACCTCAGGTTTTCCGGTTCCTGTCTAGCACATTCCCTCAGACAGAGGTTAAAGTGATAAACTCTAGAAGTAGGTTAGTACCTCTGCTCCTAGGAAAAATATTTTATGGGGAGATCCTACTGGTAAATGGTTATGAACCAGATTTTACACTGAATAAATTGTTCACCATGTCTTGCTTTGGCATCAAATATGCATTAAAACCCTCTTCCGGATTAGGTATTGACATGCAGAATGGTAGTGATTCACACACATACAAATGCCTTTTGCATCAGAAAACTATGACAAACATAAATGGTAGGGAACAAAAGTACAACCTTGCTTCATCAACTCTCAATGTCCAAGTGAGAAAATGACCCATACAGATGATGCAGGCCCAGTTGCAAAGAGGCAAAGTCCAAAAGAGATTTTGAAACATTGTACCATCCCCATGGCTATGAAGTAATTATATCTAATGCATTGTGTATACAGAGAACAGACATTAGAGTTTATAACGCAATGCAAAGGCCAACTTTAAAAATTTATTGCAGCAGATGCTATGCTAACACCGTTGCAACAAAAGATACACCCAAGGGGTGTTGTGTTACGGTTGGAATGTTCTGCTGGGCAAGAAATTTTCCTCCTGTCATTCTAAAGTCTCCAGGTAGTCACACACCCCTTTTAACAAATATACTTTAGTTAAAGTCATCGAGTCGAAACTTCACTGTTTTCTTATGACTTAATCCTAAAAGCCAGTGTTGAAATTTGAATCATGAAAAGAATAATTATGTGGTATTAAGACAAATGTGGTGGTGTTTGCATTGATGTTTCAATGTTTGCTTTGCAGCGTCATAAAACTGTGATTGTTCTTGTTTTTACCTTTCATGGTAGGAACATGTAGCCCACCTGAATGAAACTGAATCTTTCTTGCTGCAAATTAAGAAATGTTTGCTTCTAACTTCAGACATTTTTTTCGTGTTTCATATTAAATATTTTTTTAAAGTTAAACTTGTGTTCTTCATAGAGAACTTAAAACTAATTAACATCTTTCCTCTAATATAAGCCATGAAGTATCCTTTTTCTGATTACTAGAAAAGCAAAAGATCTACAAGGATGAAATCTTCCAGGCTATGAATCTTCACACCTCACATGAAGCAGTCACGCACTCCCACAAGCCTCTAGTAATACACAGACAGTTAAACGTCACTGTCATGTTAAAAAAAACAAAACAACAAAAAACACAAAAGAAGGCAGTAAGAAAATCAACAAATCATGTGCCAAAGAAATGTCAGAAACGTCTCTCCTAGTTGGATGCTCAGCTAATACAGGGACAGTCCATGAATATTCCAGCAAGAATTGGTTTGAAACACTCATGTAGAGTCCGAAATTTTACTAAATTCAATACTAACCTTTTAAAACTATTTTTAAGGAATGTACAAGAGTGTGAAGAGCTTAAATCACATATTGCATCTCGTGTTTATATTAAATACCCCAAACTGAAAGTCTGTTTCCTGTGCAGTGACTAAGCTCTCAAATACAAAATAATTACCTAAAATAAGTTTTAAAGTTACCAAGTGCAGGATTTTAATAAAGATTGTTGACCTGGGTATAATCTTACTAACATGCATGTATTAATTGAACACATATTGGAACGCCTAAAGAGGCTGCAAAAAATTAGGGAAATGCGATATGTGATCATGTTGGTGGTTGTTACCATAACGATGTGACGAGTGGAAGTAAACAAATACTTAAACTGTGTTTGTTTTTTTCTGCTTTAGATTCTCAGATAATTGGTAAATACGCAACTATTAGAAAAAAAAATGCATAATTTCCGTTTTGACAAAACTTTATTGAAAATCTTGCATCCATTTCCTTTTGGTGTTGAAACAACTAAACATTTGAAACAACTTTCTTAATGACTGCTGCATTAAAGAACAAGCAATACCAAATATATAACTAGCAGACTAACGATGTATTTAGCCAATATCTACTGCTGTCCAAGCAGTTCACTGCAAAGCATTATGCAATAAAAACTTTACGATGTATTGTGCAGCCCAAATCTAAAGTGAAATATTAGGCTTCATACTGGTTTATCAAGGTATTTAGGAGATATGAAAACACACGTGCACTCAGTAGCAAGAATAAAGCATTCTGTTCTCTGAATCAAAACTAAAAGGTCCTTAAAATAATGAGAAAAACTGCACTTTCTATAGGATGATGAACCGTCTTTCTGTTCAGCAGCTGCAACACTGGAGCTGATTTGAACTCTAAACAACGATTGCATCAACATGACTGATGACACAATCTACTCAAAGTTTCAGCTCTCGCAGCTCTATTTTTATGTTTGCTCTGGAGGTGCACCAAGAAGAATGCCAGTGACTGATTTCATTTGAGCGTATTCTGGACAAGAATGGGGATAACCTCAGAAAAATATTGATCTTTCTTTTGATCAGCATATACTCCAGAAGAGTGAAAAAGACAAACTTGGCCATCTTAGGTAGCAATAATAAAGTGAAAAGTGAATTTAAAGGAAGCAGAAACGGCTTAGGTAACTTCTATGAAAACCTTTTACGGTGGTGTTTCACATGTTCATTTTAGACTGCTACTTTTGAAAAGGACTTCAGCAAACAACCGGAAGCTAAATGTATCCAAGAAAATTGGTTTCATTGATTCTCTTTACAATTTAATTTTCTTTAGAAATATTACAGTGAATGGATGAATTATTAACTTAGTAACCAAACTCAAACTAATTTCCCCCCCCCCACCCTTAGATAGTAAATTAGACAATTATTTAGGAAAATGGATCTTCAGAAACAAAAATGTAAAATCTTGTGATGCAGCTCACTTGAACTATATTTTTAATAATCCACAGAGACACAGCGTTATAATCATAATTCCAACTAATTGTGGCAATTTATGTAGATAACCATTTTTCATTTTGTTATTTTTTATTGCTTATAGAAACATCAGAATTAGCTTTACAAAACTCAGTGATCTGAAATCGGTCTCTCTTTATCATCACATGCACACACACACAACAAGTGAGATCTATCATGTTCAACACCTCTCCTCCTCTGCCACGCTCATCTAATTATTAACCAACCCAGCTGCCAGGTGAACTGTTGACCGCTGTCAATCTGCCACAACAGGTAAAAAAATAAAAAATATTGCTCATTTCAGTGCTCTAAAAAATTACTGCTCCCTTCACCCCAGATTCAGCTCAGTCTGAAATGACTGCATTTAAACATTAGGCTGCTTCTTTGTCTTCATGCCTCTGCATTCACATCTGCACCAACTGATATTTTAATAGCTTGTGTGGGGTGTGGCTTACAGCTGCACACTTGCATATACCAGTTAAGCAATGGGGGATGGTAGGTGAATTACGATATCTATACATCAGGACTTCTTCCCTAAACGTCTGAAGCAGCAGTATCTCACATGTAAATGCAGCCTTTGTTTGCTCCTCCCATGTCTGTGCTCACGATTAAGCCTGGTTTATGGTTATGGCATGTAGTAAAGGTTGAACTTTGAGCTCCCATCTTGGTAGCCAAAGGAAGAAACCGTACAAAGACGAAATACATTGCTGCTACCTGGCAGAATATTTGTGTCCATTGGATTTAAAAGCAACATTTCTCCTTACCATCATATAACTATCCTTGTCAACTCTGTGCTGTACTGTGTAATAAATAATTCATCAATGGAGCAAATGATGGCAATAAATGATTTATTATTATTACAAACATAGAATGATTGCAGCTCTATACTGGCATGCTGGAGCACAGCAGCAAGCAGCCAACCAGAGGCATGTGTCACATGCTAATTTGAGCTCATGTACTGCTGCGGCGATTCAGGCAGGAATTAACAGAATAATGATCAAAGGTCTACTTAGTGTATTATTCTTTCATAAGTTGTGCGTTTTGGCGGTTTAATAAAAGAACGAAGGCCATTTACATACCCGATCTTAGTCTTTTGCTTGGACTTTGAGGAGGGTACAATGCAGGCCTTCCTGGAGGATTTCTCTTTGCTCCGGGTCTTCCCGTTTCCCTTGTGCTCGCGCTCACGGTGGCTCTTGTACTGAGAAGAAGAGCTGGGGAAGCTCTCCGGGCTCATAACTCGTGGGATGTTCTTCTCTCCTCGCTGTCGGGCCTTGGCGATAGCTTCTGATATTATCCTATTGGCCTTCTCCTGCTTCTCATGCAGATTTGACTCCATCTGATGGTGTGTCCTCCGTGGCACCCTCTTCTCCGATGAGGAGCTGGATGAGGATGAAGACGAAGAAGAAGAGGACGAGGAGGAGGAAGAGCTGCTCTTCACAGGGGGACTGAGGACCCGCACCTGGCTACTGGGACCATTGGGGTTTTTTCGAGGCTAAGGGGAGAGAAGAACAGTAGTAGAAGTTTATTATTCAAAAGTGTCATACCTTTCTCAATCACATTTCATAAATAAGACACACATGATATAAATAGCACTTTCTTGATTATCCAAACCAATATTAGAGATACCACTGCACCAGGACCTCTGAATAACATCAAATTACCTTTAGGTGACTTTCTGCTGACCAAACTTGTTTATTTCCTCACAGCAAATTAGTAGCAAATTGTACAAAATTACTTTTAATTGTGTTTTTTCAAAGCAGGTACAAATCGACCCTATAGTGGTTTCCAACCTGGCCATGGTTTCATACAAAATGTAATTCCAGAGATGGCACCAAAGGCCCTAAAACAGAAAAAGTTAAAAATGGTAATAGTAATGATAATAACAGTATTATAACCGTTTTTAATAATCGAGGAGAACGGTTTCTGGTAGGCCAATCAGGCCCAACAAAGGTTTTTCTGGTGAACAGTGTCCAGTTCAGTGTGATTTTTTTTTAAATGCTGTCCTGGTTCAACTTAATTATATAACAGGATCGATACAAGGTCTCTTGGGAATTATAAGACATGCTGTGAAGGTCATTCTGCTATTTGAATCAGCCAAGTTGGAGCAGAGATGCATCTAAAAACAGGCAGGACACCAGGCCCTTATTGACTGAATTTGGACACCATCAACCTAGTTTGATGTATTTTTATCTTTTATGTTTACCATTATTGTTAATTTTCTTCAATAAGTTTAAGAAATTTCATTTAACATTACATTGTTACAGATTGTTTTGTAATTCCAGATTTGAACCAGAGAACGTTTAATTTCTACAACCAAATGGTTGGCAACGGTATTGCAGCGTTACATCCGAGTTACCCCATCCTGCCAAATGTTTCAAGGAGTCAAGAGATGAAAATAACAGTGAACAGTAATTTTCAAAGAGACCTGGACAAGAGCAATCAGGAAATGTTTTGTTTTATGCTCATTTGGTCTCTTGGCCATTTCGTACATTTGTATTTTTGGTTCAATTAAATCTAATTCTTCGGATAGTTTTTATCTTTCAAAGATCTAAAATCTTTTTCTATAATTTCATCATGTTTAATTTAAGGAAGAGTGATCATTTAATACCAAGAAATACCTCTTTACCAGGAAAATTTTCATTGCCATTTGAACAGAAGTAGTCTCTCAGTCAGCTGGCCCAAACTGGGATATGAACTTCAAAGAGTAAAAGCACATGAAATATTTATCAAATAGTTACTACGGTTTTTTTTATATAACTTTATTTTTAAAGCCATTCATCTCTCTAGTTTATCTAAAAATACTTAGCGACCATGAGAACTGAACCAGTATATAGATATGAAAAGGTTTGAATGTGGGTATGAGAAAGGGAAGATAATTGCCCTTGAGGGTATAAAAAGTTGATTCCAAAGGGAAACTTAACTCAGAGCAGTCGGCAGCGCTAATCTTCCACCCTTTATATGAGTACATTCACGGTAAACAGTTACATTTCTTTATATATTGCAGTAAGATGTTTTAACAATCACACATCATGACTTAAGGGCCAAGAGGAGACTCAAAATCCCAGGGGTTTATGAGGAAGACCAGGAAATTGGACTCAGTCCTACACACTTCAAGCAAATGAAATGGTTTGTTTGTGTTTTTGTTTATTTCTTTACAAAAAAGGTACATATTGTGGAGTTAGTTTGTCACCAAATATGGTATGATAGCATAACTAGGTATGAGAATATGATGAGTCTTATTAAGAAAGCAGAGACCTATTGTAGGCTGTGTCAGACAGCAGAGCCTCTTTCTCTGATGCTGTAGGTGGGGGGTGGACCGGTCTCACTCTGCCTGTTACTCACTTCAACTCTCACAAACCCCATCTAACTCAAACTAGTGGAAATGCAGCAGGGGGGAAAGATCAGCGATCCTGTGGAGAATCTGTTCAGATCAGGTGGACACCAGTTGACATGAAAAATCTGATGTAAATGTTATTCTTTGACTTGGTCACATGCTCGTTGTAGCAGGTTACACTGTGCCTTGCAGACATAAATAATCCAGCCTCCGTGATACATGATAATATGTGAATAATGGATGCAGTTACTGCAGTTATGCCCCTTTGTGGGGTGTCAGCACAGCGAAAAAGAGAACCCATAAATGGATGACCTAATCTAAAAATGTGTTGCGTATGGCTACATGGCCCAGGCGCGCCTAGTTGCTTTTTTTTCTCCCCCTCTCCACACTGCTAGCAAAATAAAAGAGAATTAGCTTAAACCTCAATACCAAAGTGGGGGGAGGGAATGAATGATTAACAATTCCTCTGGAAGAAAGTAGAGGAGGGGAGGAAAAAAAACACATACAAGAGCTGCATTATGATTTTCACGTGTGCTTCTCTGCTGAGGTTATTAGGAAGAAATGTGCTGGGATCAAGCTGGAATGTTCCCATTCAAGTTAATGGTTAAAAAAACAGAGGGAGGAGTTGAAAGTAATGCACAAGAAAAAAAAAACATGAACACACATGAAGAGAAGGGCGACAAAAAAAATACAAAAACAGGCTTCCATCAGCGAAGCTAAAGAGATGGAGAGAGAAAAGATAAAATGCACCAAAACTGAGAGCGCTGCAGCTGTGTAATACATCTATAAATAACTGAAATTACAGCCTGCCAGCACTGCAGTGATTTCAATCTCTCTCACAGCACGCAGTCCCGTGAAAAACGGCGGGGTCCGACAGAGCCCACGAAAAGGTGGAGTAAGCTCCATTTAGGTTGGACACCTTTCCCTCCATGCCCACCCCTCATTTCCACATGGAGCGGGCTCTCTGGTGACTGACGGGCTCAACTCGTGGAGGGCAAACACACACCACACGGTGCACTGAAACTACAGAGCAGGACAGCTGTAGGCGCAGATCAACAGGAGAATGACAAAGTGATGTGTGACATGAAAGGCCGAGAGGGGCGGGGGTAAATTAGATGAATCCGCCGCGTCTTCATTATGCCACACACAGTAGAAAGAATGAGAGTAAAGAGGAGCATAGGGGAAAAAAAATAAAAAAATCAGCAATGAGTTCAAGATGGCGGCAGTGCAGCATGAGCCAGTAGCAGAGGAGGTTGTTCAGTTGCTGCCGGCCCCTCCTCCTCCTCCTCCTCTCACCCCCCCACCCTCGTTCCTCCTCCCTCCCAGCTCTGAGAGCAGCTCACTTACCCTTCCTCTTGGCCTCTTCACTGTAGACATGGTGAGTTTTTTTTCCTTCCTCTTTGCTCCCCCTCTCCAACCGGCTAACAAAAGCCTTGCCCTTTCACCGTGTTCCTGCTCTCTGTTGCTCACTCACTCCTTCTCTTCCAAACACTCCTCTCTCTTCTTTTTTTTTTTCCACAGTCCGGTTTCTGTCACTTTTCCTTGAGCTGGTGTTCCCCCCCCTCCCCTCCCTCACTTGCTCGTTCCTGGTTTTCCTCCCCTCCTCCCTCCTCCTCCTCCTTTCCCGGTCAGCTCGTCTCCTCGGGCGAGAGTGAGAGCGGTGCTGGAACCGTTCCGTCGCCTCCTCCCCCAGCGGGCAGGGCTCAAGAGGAGCGCATGGGGAGCTCTCTCTCTCTCTTTCTCTCTTCCTCCCTCTTTCGTCTCTTCACAGGGTGATGAGGGAGCAGCGCTGTTGGCGGTAGAGGAGGTGCGTGGCAGTCCAGGAAGCTCTCATTCTGCTGCTGCGTGCCGCTTCGCCGTCGTCCGGCTTCAGCCTTACTCTCTCTCTCTGCGCGTGTGTGTCAGAGTTGCCTTACCCTGTCTCCTCTCTCCTCCCCCCCACATTGAGTCCCCTTTTCCTCCTGCCTCTCGTGAGTGTGCTCTCGGTGCCTCTCTGGTCCTCTTAATTCTCCTTCTTTTCGCCGTTTCTGCTCTGTCGTCTCCCTTTTTACGTCTCTCCTCGTCTTCTTCAGCAGACAGATAAAGGTAGGTTTCTCCTCTTGTTGCTTACAGAAAAGGCTTTGTTTGACCTTTCTCGGTTGTTTGGTTTTGTTGGTTTTCCCCTCTCTTTCCCCTCCCTATACTTATCCCTTTCCCGGTCCTTGCTTGTTTCCCTTCTGTCCGCCTGGCTGGCGTGTGTGTGGCGAGCTTGCGACTCAGGCAGCCGGAGCAGTGGAAAATGAAAGCACAAAGAAGCAAAATGCATCAGCATGAATATTAGAGATGTCGTTAAAACCCAGACTCGTTTTTCTCTCGCTCACTCACCCCTCTCTCTCTCTCTCTCTCTCTCTCTCTCTCTTTGTGAGGAAGTAGGCCAGCAGATGGTGCTAGCAGTTATTACATTAACTTTCTCAACTTAACCCCCAAAGTACTGGATTTCTCCCACGTTGTAGATTTGCAGAATGAGTGCTTCCTTTTTTTTTTGAGTCCTTGCATCGGCTTCTATGTAAGATGCGCTGATTTATTTACAGATCGCCAAAACACGCAGATAAACCAGTTCCCAAATGCCAAAATTGATTTCAAATCAACACCAGCACTTAGACAAGGTCAAAGTTGGGTCATTATGCAACAGTGACAAGGAAGAGCATGAAGACAGGAAGGTAAGTAAAGTACTAAACAGGCATATCCTGATCAAAGCTGAATGCCAGAATAAAATCTGAGAGAATGAGAACACCTTTAAGTCCTGACACCACAATCCAGCGGCCATGTGCACCAGCTCACACATGGTACTGGGAATTTTTCAGACACGCGACTGGCCTGAAGCCAGGTACAGCACTCAGCACTACTAGGTCAGTCCTCAGTCACTAATGCATATAACTAGAGGTGCATCCATTTCATGACACAATGGGCTACGAGAGTGAAACAATGAATGACTTGTGTCATATTTGGGGGACGATTCAATCCCCCAAATCCCATTTTCTTGCAAATTACAAACTATGTTTTCAACAATGCTAAAATGGTATTAAAATTATCAGAGATGGGAATAAGGTCACAAATATGAGTAAATCCATTCAAATCAAGACAAGTCCCAAGTTGGGTACCGTCAAGAAATTGAAAGTACTAAACTTGAAATTTAAATTTTTTTGTTTACAATGTTTTTTAAAGTGTAGTCATTTTCAAATAAACTTTGCATTTAACAGTAAATTACCAACAAGTACAACATAATTTGTTTTTTTTTTCTTTCTTACTGCACCTCATTTTTTATTGAGTTAAGGTCGAGCAAATACAAATTGATTTGAAATAATGCTATTTAGGCTTGCCCTGCAAATACAAACTATGAACATTGTTCTGTACAATACAGTCTGATTGATAGATACTGTCATCATAAGAACAATGTGTGCAAAATTATTATTATTTAATAATAACTATTAATAATGCAATACTTGTTGGTCACATATTTGATGTGTTTTATTGCCTGGCAATATGATTATCTGCCTATTTAACAGTCTACCTGCAGTATGTTAAATGTTATTCGTGACAGAGAACATCTAAGACACGTAAGAGAAGTGCGAAAAACATATTCGTAGCAACTGGTTTATCTATCTCTGCATTGATCAATAATATGGGCCAATATTTTCTAAAATGATAAACTTACAACTCTATTGCTACATTGAAGTCACTGTCAGGAACTCTGTGTAAAAACAATAAAATACATTTAAAAACACCTTAGGACACAACGGTTGATATAAACTGACTGAAAATGAATAAAATTAAGAGTTGCAATGCAAACCTGGTGCAACTTTCAAAACAAAATACCCTCAAAATGACACTGGGGATGCACAACATGACAGCAGGCGTAGGGAACTTTACTCAGAAGAGCTGATACATTTTCAGAGAAACAACTTTAAACATTGTGTCCCATGTTTGCCATTCTAGGACGTGGTTCACTCAGACAACATGTCTGAAAAATCTCTTAGCTGTTGGATGTAAAAATGAATGCAAGACAGTCACAATCATGCATTTATGCATGCAAAATTCAGATTTGATGTGGAATGACTGCTTACAACATGACTCAAACCATCCCTCTCTTACACACAGCACCTGGTTACTCATCTCTGTGCCAGTCAGACTGACTAAAGGGCAACTGATTCAAAAAGATTAATTGAAGAGCAAAATAACAGAAGGAAATCAGAGAATTTCGATAAATATGAGCACCCTGACTGCCAGTCACAAACTTTACAGGCTATGCATGCTATGTACTATGCCGTCTTATGTAATCTCCACCAATATGGCTCTATTTCAACCCCCAGTATCACTCTAATACTTGTGAGTTTGCTCAGATGCAGTGTGAAATATGTGGGTGACCATATGTGGGCAATAACACAATATGGCTTTAGGTTCTAAACAACCAGGACGGTGTGGACTAGCTCTGAAATTACACAAGTATTCACGTGGGGACGAGGTCACGTAGGTAGAAGAGTGGTTGTAGAGGCTCTCGCAGTACCTCTCTCTGGTTTGTGTTGTTTTACATCTCTCTGCTCTGTGTCTCCAACAGAGACAGAGACGGCTTCCTGGAGCGCAAAGTAACGGCTACTCTTTCCAAGTTTCAGCGGCACCGGCAGCAGCAGGCTTGGGATCAACCTGCCAAAGCACAGCCTTGAAGTTTGGACTTTAAAGCGGACCGCCTGCTTGCTGGGAAGCTGAGCGGGACAACCCCTCCCTCCCAGCTAAACAAACTGTTAGATAACGCCCACCAGGGTACAGTACCTGGGGATGAGTTGAAAACGCACACATGGCCAGTAAAATGCAAACAATAAAAGGTCCCTTCACAAATCCCCGTGTCCAAATATATAAACATGCTCAAAAAACCCCACGGTGGTTTCTCCCTCCTGACACAGCTGACGAGCAAAGAAACTGACTCTGAGCAGGAGGTGAAAAACCTTCTGAACGGAAAAGCCGATTTTATTCATTTAGAAAATATCAATATATACTTTCTGATTTTACCAAAAGAAGAATAAATCTGGAAAATGGAGTAACGGTTAACAACATTCACAGGCTTTAACGGTCAAATGGCATGAAGCCACAGCTCCCTGGCAACTAGACAGTTAATATGCAAACGAGGCAGGCAGCGTTTTCTGGAAGGGAGGGGCTTCCTTTTAGGACAGATGACAGAGTGGAGAGGAAGAGGAGGGGAGGAGGAAGAAGGGGAGTGGAGAGGCAACGCCGGTGAAAGGAAGTGGGTTATAAACGAAAAAAAAAAAAATGTCCTTCCCGCCCAGAGAGGTAGAGCTGCTGCAAATACACAGGTGTCCGTCTCTAAACACCATTACCATCAAACAGCCTGTATTAGTGAGGCGGTCCTCTGTCCCAGGGAAGAGGGGTCTATAACTAACTAACCATTATGGAAATGAGAGCAGAAAGCGAGCAGTGTGCTGACTGGAGCCGACAAGATGGCAAGTTCATACCCGCGCTTCGGGGCATGCACAGAAATGATCCAGCAGAGGAATATGATGTTACCCAGTGTTATTCAGGGCACCATCAACGGTTAGCTGAATGGGAACAAGCCGTTTGATCCATCATGGACGGCAGCCAATGGTGGATGTTTGATCTGGTAAATGGCTCCTTCAGATTACTGCTTTCACAGTAGTAAGGGGAAAAAAAACAAAACGCATTATTTAGGGCAGATATTGCTGCTCGTAGAGCTGGATGACCCTCCTGAGGGTGACTTAAGCCATTAAATTAACTCAAGACCAAATCTGACTGCTTTGTGTGTGTGACCTTTACTATTTAAACCCGATTATGTATAATATGCCGCATTTTTATTAGTTTATCATTTAGTCTAAAGCCAGAACAGACTTATTAAAAGGAGCTTTTCAAAAATGCAACCTGGGAATATTTTTTTCTCCCAGAACTTGAGATTGTTATGGGTTACAGAATCGAGTCTTTTACATAAATTACGTCTCAACACCAAATGGGGTAATTTAATAACAAAGAGCCTCGCGTCATAAAAACCAGTGCTGAGATTTTCCACAATTTCCATAACAATTATGCTGTACAGTTTATGTAAAAAGCATAAAACAAGTAGAAATGTGCAAGTGTAAAACTAATTTAGCCAGCACAGACTTCCAAGTTTCCTGTGTTTTTGAGCCGAGAGCAGGACAGAATAGAAAGAAAGAAATCTGGTCTAGATAACATCATCATTTAATTTAATATTTCACATTAGTTACACTCTAATGGAGTAAAAGCCATCTCAAAATCAGGAAAAGTTTGGAACAGCTACATAGATTTCAAATTTTGTTTCTTTCAAACCTCAAATCAGTCAGTGATGCCTCATCCTGTGGAGTGAAGGGCTGAAAGTGAAAGACTGAACTGGATTTAACTCGTTCATTATAATGTAAGCTGATTTTATTAAAATATTAGAATGTAATCACTGGAAATATTTAATCCCAGCCACTTATGTCGATGATATTTAAACAAAAATAAAGACTAACTTTTGTATGAATTAACGTTAATATAAAATATGGATAATAAGAGTTTAAAACTTAATCAAAATGCTTTGAATATGTGAGGTGGAACACACCTTGTGTTTTGATGTTCGCAAACATCAAAACACAAGGCAAATAAGCATCACCAATTTCTTAATTGATATGTAGACGTTACTTTGGTTTAATTCTGACTCACCTTATTAATAATTGAAGATCTTTTTCTGATTAGCATCAACCATAGCCTGAACTCTGAGGTTCAGAAGCCATACCAAGTGCTTAGACATTTTCCTCTTTACAGGAGGTTGCAACACCTTCAGACACTGCCAACAAATGAGCTAAGTGCCAGCCTTCCTACTTCACGAGTGGGTATGAATATTGTCTCAAAGACATATTGATCAGAAGTCATTTATTTACATTTGAGGCCTTCCAAGTCAACAGCAGAAGGCTCTTCTACAGCCTTATTATCGCTTGCATCAACAGCTCCCTGATAAAGCTGTTCACTTTGACCACACACTTAGATTTAGCATAAGCTTCCTTTTTCACATCTTCATTTCAGTGCTGTTCACTTGGAGCATACCTCACCTGTGGGGTTTATTACACAATAAAATAGTTACTGTTCAGGAAAAGAATTATCCAATGTACAAAAGTCAGACCTATTTATTAGACAATTAAGGTGTCTAGGTGCAGAAGGAAAAACAAAAAACACAAATAACCTTGTTAATTAGTCCAACTGCTAAAGGCCAACTTGCAAGCCAAAGCAGAGGCTCTGGCAGCAGCTGCAGAGCTGATAAATGAAAGGAGACATGATGCACAGTGATGCTTCCTCAACCAATTAAAAGCAGTGCCATGCATTAATGATCGTTGGTTCAGGGTCAAGAGTAAAACTAGCTAGGCTGAGCATGCTGCCCTGAGGGGAGGATGTTGAAAGTATAAAATGGAGCGCATGGTTACTGGAGTCCGGCTGTGTGCTGCGACAGGGCGACAGCAAGCTCACGACGCAAATTCAATTCACAACAGGCGACTGCTGCTACTTCTGGGCCAGGAGGTTCAAAGAGGGAGAGAAGGTTTCTCATTTGCTTTCCACCAGCTGTGCTGTGATTTTCTTTTGCCATGTTGTGACGTTTGCTGGCAGCAACAACAACCAAACTTAATAATTAACTCAAAGCAAAGATATGAACGGAAGGAAATGATCTGAGCAATGTAATGACTGTTAATGTGGTAAATAGAGCAACTTCACACCACTTTTCTGTCACACTTACCTGCACAGTGCCCATCAATATTATCCAATTTACAATTAGCTTTAAATGTAGAGTCTAAAGCCAAAACAATCAGGACCCTGTGTGGAGCAGCTGCATGGTCAAACAGTCAGAGGCCAAAAGGTGGACAGGAACAGCAAACAAAGTTCAAACCAGACAACTATTTTGCTTGTTTCAGAAGGTACAATATGGCTTAGTTACAGCTGCTGAAGCGTATCGCCAGACTGTGAACTTTGCAATAGACAAGAATAAAACTAACACGAGAACCTGTTGCAACCGTTTAACCTGCTTTAACGCTGAACTAAACAATTGTTTTGTTATCTTGCTTAAAAAACAATGTTAACTTAACCAACTGGTCCAACAACAGTAAATGTAACACCACTTCATTTGAGTCAACAGGCTTTTACAAATGCAACATTTAACCCTGTTGTCATACAAAAAAGAACAAGATGATTTTCTGATCTATTTGATCAAGCTTAGTACATAGACATAAAGAAATAAATGCCCCAATTTGAAAATTTTGAATCCTCCCTCCCCCAAGGAATATTCCACATAAATCAGAAAGGGGCTCTTTGATTGAGGCATTAAATTCTGATCTGACAAAAAGAAGAGAATCACAAGAATATCCCCATTTACGCATCAAAGCACACTGATCCCAGAATAGTGCTTTAAAGTGTACACATTTGGTTTATAGAGCAAAGATTGTTAGGAATATTTTAGTTTTGATGCTTTTAAATAATGGGAGAAAAGGATTAAAAACCTGATTTTCATGATTATTCATATCAATCAGAGTTGATTTAGGGATAATTGATTTCCATCTCAGTCTGATTTAATTGGCACATAGTGATATCTTTTACCAACACAAAGGTTTTTGAGTTCAAACAGATCTATGTGTAGAGACGCATATTAAACATTTTGATGGGACAGAGGTGAACACCAGACTTAACGGTATAGAAATGCTGGTTAAGGAGAAATTCTCTGAACATTTATGAAATATATTGATCTTTTTTCATTATCTTTTATGTGGTATGAGAAAGACAAAAAGGAGAGAGTTGTACAAATCTAAAGTGGACAGCATACCAATAACAGCCAGTCTTTGAGCTCTTTTATATTCACAGTTACAACTTGTTCCCATCACAGCATCACTGGTGCTCACCGTTTGCAATGGCAGTCTTCAAAAATGCTCCCTGCAAAATAGGTGAATGAATGGACTGAAATCCAGTTTTTTTAAGGAACTGATTAATAAAGACCCCACACAGTGAAGCAAGACCAATTAGAGAACAGCCAAAGCCTGACTTGGCATCAATCAAGCTCTATGACTAAGAGGAGAAGGCAGTTATTCTAACTAGGGCATTTGCTCTTCTTCATTCCCTCTTCAAGTGTCAGCTTAGAGAGCAGCTGCTCAGCATGATTTTAGATATTTTAAGGGTGTGTGCACTAATGAGCATAAGTTAGATTTAAGAGAGAATCTAAGATATAGATTCTCTCTTGAATCCCACTGATGTTCAGCCATCAAGCAATAAATTTTGATGTTTTCTGTCAGTTTTACCCAAGAAGAAGCACAAAGTTAAATCTGAAAGAAGGGCTTTTGGTAAATGAAAAACCTGACTTCATCATAAAATGGACTTCATCCTCTCTCAAACTGTTTTTACATCTTCTTCCTGTTTAGAAAAGACAGCGGGAAAGGCAAGTTTCACTATAAATAAACTCCCTTCCCACTATCAACATCATCATCATTATTTGGTCAAGTTAAAACTTGAATACATTGCCAATATCAAGATGTTTTAAAATACAATATCATCTAAAGTAAATGTATCTTAGTAATTCATTTAAAATAATGGCAATCAAATAGGTTCATTATACACAAAGAGATAAATTACAACTGCATTTTCAAAGGCCTGAATATCAAATGTGATCAATAAAATTGATTTCTAAACAGAAATGTTTATTGTGGCCCACACAATTATGGGACAAATACAAGTAGGATAAGTCATAAGAAGCTGACTGTGTAGAGTGTTGTGTCCAAAATAATTGTTGGAAAGTTGAGTGGAAGGAAAAAATGTGACAGAAATAAATGCAAAAGGAACAGGGACAACCACATCTTTAACAAAGAAGCAGAGTCAATTCAAAAGAAACACAGGGACTCAGTCAGTGCTTTAAAAGCCACCAAAGAGTGTGGAGGCAGAGAATCCAATTTTCTTGAGATCCAGTGTAGATTTCTACAGCCAGTCTTGATTTGGAAAGCCATGTCATCTGCTAGTGTGTGTCTGTTTTCTGAAGACTAAAGTCATCGCAATCCTCTTTTACAGCACATTATGCTTCCCCAAGTTGTCCTTAGATGCTAATTTCACTTTGCAGCAGGACTTGGCACCTGCTCCAATTGGCAGTACCTGGTTTAATAACCTGAACTGGCCAGCTTCTAATAGCCTAAAGCTCCATGCACACTGTGCAATTATCAGCTGTCTTGGCCAAAACATTTTGTCATGAAAGAAAATCTCTGATAATGTTTGGTACTCTGTGGTGGTTCAGGAACCAATTCAACTCTCTCTCAACCAAAGACAACCTGGGACAAATTTGTAGCAGTGTCAGATATTTTCATCTGTGTTACAGCTGCATTGACTAGTATTTACATACAAGTCTCCATCTCTAACTTTTTCCGATAAATACAGCGATTTTAAAAGTATTTGCAGCCTTTGAAGAACTAAACATTTTGCTGGTGTTTTATGATTCATCTACTGCAAATGTAAGAAACAAACTTGTTTTGCATTTTCAAACCAGCAAATGTTTTTTGTGGACTTTACATGATGGGCTACAAGCACAATTTAAGCGCCTTTTTTTCCCCTCCTCTTAAGTCTCCTCCTAAAACTGTGGTTGTTGAGAGTAATGATGTGCTGCTCTCTGAATCAAAGATGGCACAGCAGGTCACACGCCAGGCACTGAAGCAAAGCTGAACTGTGCAAAACAGGCAGGCTGGATGATGCTATTCATTAACGGGAAGGTCGGAGCAAGCTGAAGAGTGGAGCTGAGAGGAGGTCCCTCAGGATGCACTAGAGAGCGCCAGACGGAGGAGAGAGAGAGGGAAGTAGAGACATGAGTGAGGGATGAAGTGCGAGGGAAGTAAGGGGCTTACTGCCAGACCTTTACAGCTCCTTCATTATTGAATTGGTGCAAGGAGAGAAAAGGGCCAATGCCTGCTTGTAAGGGAACAAACGCGGTAGCGAAATTATAACAGTGCACAGGCAGGACGCGGTGGTTCCCTGCTTAGTCAGCCTCCAGCCTTCAGGATGTGATGAAGTGAGGGGTTCTTTTGTCTTTGTACATCCTGGCAAGGAGTAAAAATCGCAGCTCCTCATAAAGACTCCCCTACATACACTCAGCATTCTGAAGTTAGTCCTGTTTAAACCTCATATTTAGCTTGGTGAGCACATGATTTTTAAAGTCAGAGTGAACATCAAGCAAAAGAGTTGTCTGAGGTCTTCAAAAATAAGGTTAAAACAAAATCTAAAAACAATTTCAGAAAAATTATAAAATAAAAAAAATGATTAAAAAAAAATTTAAGACTTTTAAACTGTACAGCTAAGTAAGTTAACGATGCTCAATGTGTTTTACTAATGTAAAAAGTCACCAAACTGTTTTTATTTAAAAAAAGTATGACAAATTCAGATGAATGTCCTCACCTCAAAAAGGACAAGATAATAGAGAAACCACCATGTATTTTCCTTTCCAGATGAGCATGATAACACATTAATCTTGCATAATCTTTGAAACAGCGACGTTGGTTTAAATACAGCCAACTTGTTGTGCAGACAGTACAGTGCCTTGCTTCTGTATTTGTAACCACTGAACATTTTCATATTTTATCACATTGCAACCACAACCCTCAAAGTATTTGAGTGTATGTGACAGATCTAACATAAAGCAATGCCTAACTGTGAAGAGGAAGGAGAACATGCATAGTTTCTAAATGTATTATATGTAACATTTGAAAAAAGGTATTGTGTGTTTGCTTTCTAACCCCTTTACTCTGATAGTACTCTGATACTCTAATTTAATCATGACATAAGCCCAGCTCCTGCTCTGTTAGAAAACATCAGTGAACAAACAGCATCATGACAACAAAGTGGCACAACTCCAAAACCACCAAGACATGGATGTCCACCTAAACCCGGCCTATGGAGTTCTGGAGGAGCTGCAGAAATCGACAGCTTGTTCTGAAGTTTCAAACCTTTGTATAAAGAAGCTACGAGTAGTCATATTGTAAACTTCATCTCCACAGAAAACTTATGGAGTTGGCAGCAGCCTTATGCATTTAAAACAGGACAGTTTTTGGAAAGATGACATCTGAAAAGACTTCAGACAAAGACACGGGTTCACCTTTCGGTCAAACAATAATCCCAACTATAAAGCCAGCTTTGTGTTATGACTTTAATGGCAGAGAGCAACATGTCAGTTCCACTTACGTATGGAGCAGAAAGTTCTCCCAGGCATTTCCTTCTTGTGAAAAAGATCAATTACTTTGGTCTTAAGATAAAAACTTTTGTTTACTGTCACAAGGTTCTGACATCTCCACGCATTTCATAGGCAGCACAGAGGGTAAAAATTCAAAAATATGTCCTTGGAAAAATAATAATTTGACTCAAAGACAAGTTTAAGTCATGAGAGTCTTTCTGGATATTCTGAGCTGCACGTTTGTAACTCCAACACATGATTCTTCCTCCTCTTCTTCATCCTCCTCTTCACTGGGACAAACTGCAGACATCACTAACGTTTTGGTTCTCAAAGGAAAAGCTACAAGCAGTCCCAAGGATCAGAAATGAAACTCTGAGTTATTGCTCTTTTCTGATTGATGCACCTCAACTGAGAAAAATATTTTTCTGACAGAGTGTGCAACTTTCTTCAATCAAGTAGGCAGAAATTGATCAATTTATTTGACATGTCAGCTAAAATTGAATATTTTACTATAACCACAACTCTCAACAAACAAAACCTTCACATACAGATGCATCCATGGCAACTAACTTATGACTTCCTACTGACACAAAACCTGTTTGCTGAACTAACAAATCAGTAACTAGCAAGTTGCCGTACTACTTCTGTGTTTAATGTACTTAACATTTACTTAAAACAGAAAGACGTGAACTGGAACAGAAGTTCACATGGAGCACCACAGTTTACCACAAGTTTAATGTCTACTGAAATTAATCTAAGAGTGTATTTGAAACGTTTTCACACTCTTCACCCACTGTGTCGGGTAAAAACACAAGGACAAAGAGGTCATTAAACCTCCGTGTTTCTGGTTTAGTCTACTGCACGCAGCTCAGAGCTACTCTTCAAGTTTTTCTCTTCCTGTCTTGTTCAAATCAAGCTGTGGCATAATCAGAGGCGCTGCTGTGGTTCAGCTTTAGCGTCTGCCAGTGAGAGGTTAACTCGAGTTCATGGAGCTTGCTTCATGTCACAAGTATCACATTCCAGTCGCACACAAATGCAGGAAATGCTTCCACACTTATTTACAGTCCAAACACACCCCAACCGATTAACTCTGAAAAAGAAATGATTCAAAGACACTTGATTTCTACATAAGGTGGGAAAAAGAGAGCAGAAAGGGAAGTAAAGCAGCAGAAAGACTTGGTTTAAATTCAGACCTACTGTAAAGTTGGGGCTGACAGTGTTCCCACATGCTCCCGATACACTCTCTCCAAGTACGACTTCCTCCTCCCCTCATGCTCTGAGCCCTCCCCTTCCGCCCAAAGCAAAACCCTCATGACTTCCTGTTTACCACTGACCCTTCGCTATCCCCCGCGTCCGCCCTCATCTGGCAGGTCTCCAGACAGACAGGACGGTCAGGCCGGATGAAACCGACAGACTGCTTCAGAGAGCAAGAGAGAGAGAGACAGACTAAGAGGGAGGGATCTGGGAACGTAGGGGGAGGTGAGCAGAGAGAGAAAGTGTGTGAATAAGTCAGCTCACCACCATGTGGCCACAGAAACAGCAGGTTTCCCAGGAGTGTGAGTGTGCAGAATGTTCCTGTGTTGGTGTGCAGCCCATGAGGGTGTTGGGGTGAGAGCCAGGGTTGATGCTTAGTGTCAAGTTTCAGGGCTGATTATGGCATTACCCTCCCAGTCTGTTTTGCTGGTGTGTCAGGACTTGCAGAAGCTTCCAGCATATTAAAAAAGAAAAAACAAGGCAACCCTGCCACACATCAAAATTAGTTCAAAGAAATAAACTCCCAACCTTCCCAAGCATGGTGTTATTTTTATTTTTAATTTTAGCAGTCAACACAAAAAAAAGGAGAGGGGAAAGCAACTAATACCCAGTGAAATAAATCTAAGGAAGCGATGCAGACAGGCAGTGATGAGGCACCTGCTCACTGTCACTGCCAGGGGGCCTCTAGTGGCTACAGCAGCCCAGGCCATCAGTATCCATCAGTGTCCACCAGTCGCCACTTCCATCTCTTTTCTATTTTGCTCAGCACAGCAGCCGCTGGCATTCTTACATTTGAAGCCTTTGCTGCGATGAAAAGTACTAACCCTACAACTCAGCAGCAGTGCAAGAAAAAAAATGGAGCTCTTTGTTAAAGCAACAGTCACTGTAACACACATCAATGTGTGAAACAATGGAGATCAACAGCAGAACAAAAGGTCTTAAGGCTAAAATGGCATCAAATGGACGACACCTTACTCAACAAAACAGAAGGAGACAACAGTGGCGTTTCAGCAACCGGGTTTCAGTTCAGGAGCTGCTTTTATCCACAATAATCCCAGCTGCTCTTAATGCAACACACAGTTAAATGAAATATCACTGAAAAGCTAAAGTCAGAAACTGAATTAAAAAAATATGACTGATATTTTTACAGGGTGACAAGACTAAAGAGTGACATATTTCAACCATTTATTTTGATTTCCAAATGAAATTCAAAATCTACTTTTACCTGAGAAGACGACTTTGGAACAACGGTCCAGTTTCTGATGTCGGATCTGGTTCAGTACTGGCTAAGCACAAAGAATGTAGCAGTTCTGCATATGTTCTGGGTTGCAGTGCTGCTGGTGCTTGTATACCTTTTTTCCTTCCACTTGACTTTCCATTCATATGCTTAGATACAGCATTCAAATAAACAGCCAATGTATTTAGCAATACGTTTCTGTGTTCACACAGCAATATACTTGCTGGGGAAAATGTGTACAATTATACATTTGTATTTCAAATTTATATATGCATGTTATTTAATTATCTTTGGTAATCTAATTTCTAATCAATTGAATCTTGGGCCTTGTTATCTGAAAGTAATTTCAAAATGAACAGTAGTAAATGGATAAAATACATCAATGTGTGTGGCAAATTTGATTTGATCTTACTAGAAATAAGGTTTTGATGATAATGTAGTGCATTAAGTTGAGCCTCAGGTAGTTTGCATGTTTCCACCAAAGATCTTTGCCATCAAGCGTAATCAGTTTGTATAATCAACTGCAGATTTTCTGCAATAAAAAAAGCAGAGCCAGTTCATTTATGTGGTTATCTTATTCTGCTGAGATATTTAGGGTAAAGCCAAGTATTCCAACACCTCCACAAACTAAAAATACAAGCATGTAGCATTTTAGCAAGCGTACATGGACAGATGCAGTGATGCACTCAAAGCAATTCCTCCAGCATCAGTTCAAAGGTAGGCGTCTACCAATCTGTCCACACAAAAAAGATGAAGAAAAACTAAATGGTGCGAATGAAGAGCTGCCAGAGTCGCATGGGAATGCGGTTCAAGTGACTGGCAGTGCTGACAGAGCAGGTGTGCCGTTTGCTGCTCCTTATGCCTCTGGTCTGTTATAGTTGCAAACTATAGACAGAAGATAGACTTTTGCTGTGAAGAACCGGTGTAAGATTTAAACTTGATTTACTGACTTGCAGTAATAAAAGATTTTGTTCTTTTAAGGCAGTGTGTCACATTACGATCTTGCAAAGTAGAACAACAAATGGGGGCCAAGCAAGACACAGTCAGCAGTGCTCTCAATGTTCAGGATTCTCTCAGAGTTGATTGGATAAGTAACAAGAAAAACTCTCATTTTAATGTTTTAAATGTGCCACTGATGTCCTACAAATCACTAAAACCAGTTTCTATCTCACCTTTGGGGCCAAGTTTAATTTGCACCCATATTTAGCTCAGACAATTCAGACACGTTATACAACATATACATTAATAAACACAAAACATACAGAACCGACCCAAAAAGAGGATCAGTTGTCAAACCATAAATCAAAAGCCTAATGGAGATGTCAGTCATTATTCTGCAAAGCAACAGAAAAAATTGGAGGTCTATGTCTTTCCTTCACCATTTTTTCTCGTTTTGCAACAAACTGTCACAGTATGACAAACCTGTGTCAAAATAGCAGAAATTTGTAATATCATAGATTTGCAAAAAAAAAAAAAAAAAAAAAAAAAAAAAAAAATTTAAACCTCATTTGTAATTTGAAGCAATTATTTTCAGAATATTGTACTATACTGATCATAACAGGAATGATTTTCTGAAGCATTTATTTATTGTTAGTTTGAATTTGCGACATAGAAATTTTAAATCAAGTAATTTACTATTTATACAAAAGTTTTAACAGGTCGTGGTTTTTAACAGGTCATGGTTTTAAGTCAGCTGCAGTTTTTCATCATAAGATTCTTGAACTTCAAAATCATTTTAATGAGATACCAGGAAAAGCATAAGAATAAACAGTTTCTCTGTCCAGACAAAGCATAAAGTAATGCAGTATTTCCTACTCCCTGTTGTGCATTTCCAGTTAGTTGGCTGAAAATAAGATACTCAACTTTTCCTTCACAAGAACAAAAAATTTGTCTTGGTGGAAATATTAGAGAAAAGATGCGGAAAACTAAATGACCATCAGCTAGCTTCCTTGCAGGGATTTCTATAATTTTGCTTTTAGCCTATTTTGTACAAATATAAAAAAGCAGAACTTCTCAATGCCCACTCTACTGGGACACTGGAATTAACAGGACTACTTTAACAATTTTGGCAATTTCCCCAATACTGCAAGCCCCTTGCTGCAGAAATCCCAGAGGGCAGCACATTCTTTCTGTGCCAGAGGAGGTGCTGCAGCCTCCTGTGTCCTGCAGTGGTTGCAGGCACACTCCAAGGCCTCCAGTCAGGAGATTTGCAATGTGCTGTCACAGCAGGAGGCATCAGCAGCCACACAAGTTTGAACAGCAGCTATTTAATAATGTACGTCTGCTCCTAACTGGACAGGGCATCCTCTACAGGTGGTGTTGACTTACAGTTTAGGAAAAAAAAATTAAAAAGTTTGACATAAGTCTGGGAAAACTCCACTTCAGGCGACAAAAAAATGCTGTTAGTAATGTTTCACTAACACAGCAGCACAAGTGTGTCGCATGAGGACCCGAGTCGACAACCCCCAGGGGCTAATGATGAGCTGACAGTAAAAACAAACACTGTCACATTTAATTGTGTGTGAATCAAACTCTCAAACTAATTAACAACACATATGGTTAATAAATACAATCGGTAAGGAATAGAGATGTGCCGATCAGGTTTTTTCCTGCCGATACCGATACCGATCACCCATGAGGGCCGATCACCGATACCG
>NW_015112839.1:119020-172543 GCF_001443285.1 Poecilia latipinna
GATCATACACTTTTTCACGGAAATCGGCCCGATTATGATCGGTGACCGATCGATCGGCACACGTCTAGTAAGGAATATTTTGTTGCTAATATATTAAAGTGTCTAATATTACATTTTAAAAAGGTGTAAAAATAGAATTGCAGTCATGACTGAAATGAGTATTTTTACCTCATTAAAAATTCAACTCATGCCAAATATTCTGAACACAATAACTTCATAATGAAATCTGTTTTTGTAATGCAGAAGGTGGCACATTATTAGGCCTGTCAGGATAAATTTTACTAGTGGATAAATTGTCCTAAAGATTCCTGCGATAAATGATAACATAGTTTTGGGACAATTTTCATGTAATATAGTGTTGGAATAATAAAGCAAGTTTGCCTAAAAGACTAATAAAACTTAAGTACATAACACTCCATGTTGGAACTTGAATATATTTCAAGTATCCAAAACAAAACACAACAAACAAAAACAAAAATGAAATAAAAGCCACACACAACCAAAGCCATTAAAAAATTAATTATGAGATATGTAGTCCAGATTTCCCTTTAAAAAATAATCAGAATAGAAATGATCAAGCTCATTTTAATTTATCATGCAATTAACTGATTAATTGCTTATTGCAACAGGCTAACACTTTATACCTATATTTTGTACTTTAAAGTGCACATCTTAGCATTTGTTCATGATATGCAATGAAAGCCAAAGTTAGTAAAACAGGCTTTGATTTTCAGATGAACATTCAGCTATGTATTTTATTCAAAGAATGGTGATACCATTTTAAACATTACATGTTTAAAACATGTAATTAAAACCCTAAAAATAGAAGAAAGTAATTGATTTTCTTTTTGACATTACAAGACAAATCACAAGCAACCCAACAAATGAAATTTCAATATCAGTTTCTCTACCTATTTCACATGTGCAGAGTTTGCAATGACACCGGTCTTCCTGTCTGAGTTCCTGAAAAGACACACAACAGTGTATGACAGGACGTGAACATAAGCACCACAAACCAGGACCGGGCCCAGCGGAGTATCGCTTCACTGCTTCAGGCGAGCTGGAAGGCCCTTGCTGCTATAATGGGAGTCAAGCTAATAACCAGCTACTACAGACTAACCTGTTATACTCAAATTAACTGTACAACACAGAAACCTGGGCCACTCAATCAGTGTTGAGCATTGGTTGCTCATCACATCTGCAGCTGACCATTACAGTCACTGGAAACCCTAATTAGTCACATTCACTGCGGGGGAGAGGAGAGTGGGCCGCTTTCCCCTGATGCCCTGCCTGTTCAGCAAACACGCCATCAGCAGGCTCTTCACACATCAGTGCACTTGAATAGCACAGTCAGCCTGTAAGCATCAACACAGGCCTGGATGTTGACACAGACAGGGAGGAGGCTCTTGCATATGGCTGTGCTTCAAGGTCCTTTTTCAATCAAGGACCTCTGCAGATGAGTCAATGGGCAGTGAGGATGAGCGCTGGTAAAGGAAGACCATAAGTTTTGTTGTCACCTGCTGAGAAAGAGTCAGGGTACTCAAAACACCACTTGTGTTTTGGCTCAGGGCCACAGATCTGGTTTCAGAAGCAGCGGCACATGGCAGGACTGCTGCCAGGAAACAAACCTTGTTTAGAGATCAGAAATTAGTCACTCAAGCAGGTCCTGCAACCTTGTAGTCACATATGCAATTAGTACACAAAGAATGTAAGAGTAGAGACACAAAAGATGAGGATAACATAATGCCAGAGAATACATCTGTGCTGAAAAGTCTATGTTTAAATACATCTAAGAGGGTGTCTTCAGTTACAGTAGCATTGAATTTGTAATTAATTTTCTAAGTCGGTTCAAAAAATGAAACTTCTACTGCACAGATTTACTACACATTCATACACACTCAAACATACACTCATAAGTATGTTGCAAGCATGGCTGCAGCTAACAACTTTTTGTAATAAATTGTTCTATTACAATTGGCATATTCTACAGGTTTTTCATTACTGACTTAATCCTTTTTATACAATATTAGAAATTCATTAAAATACTTGAGCTATGGATGAAACATTACAGACAAACATGTTTTTTATCGTTAATGTAAAATGTATTTTTTGTAACTTTAGCATAAATACTCTTCTGAATGTGTAAATTTTCAGCAAATTGCCTTTTTATGAGTCTGTATACTCCAGTTAACAATTAATTGATTGCTAAATTAGTTGGTTATTTCAATAAGCTAATGGTTTCCACCCAAATTGCAAGTACTCATTTCTAGTAATTGTAATGATTACTTTCATTGGCTCACAGTCAATGAAAGCCCAAAGTAGCATTTTTCAGAAAGCTTTCATATTCCATAAGACATAAGATTAATAAAATAAGAATTTTGAATGCATAAATGTTATAGCTATCTTATGTCCTACAAAATCATGGGAAAGGCTGCTGACATGATTGTCCAGCAGTACCAAGCATGCTTAATGGAAAGCTAAGTGGTAGGAAAAAAATGCACAAGCAATAGAAATAACAGGGGAAGCTTGAGAGGGTGCTACAAAGAGCCTCCAAACACAAACATCCCAATGAAATGCGCAACAACTGTCACATTGTTCTAGCTAAGCCACTCTGGAACCAGTAATACCATCAGAAGTGCCTTACCAGAGAAAAAGGACTCGACTGTCACTCAATGGCATGATCTACTGTCCTGCAAGTTTTAGATGCATCCTCACTCTAACTCAGCTTGATAAGATGATTGCATTAACTCTTCAGTCGTCAAGTTTAGCAAAGGCCTGATAAAGAGCCATTCATTTGATTCAGGTGTGTTGAGTCCACGTTGCATCTAAAGTCTGCAGGACGGTAGATCCCACGTGCTAGGGTTGCAGACCCTGGTCTAAGGTCGTCTTTAGATGAAGGAAAATGTTTCCTGGAGTCGAAAGAACCAGTGGAGGGGCACAGAATCTAAGTTTCTTGAGGTTTATTGTGAAGTACCATGCCATCTAATGGTGTTGATTCACAATGTTATCAAGTCAGAGAGCTTTATTCTTCCCTCTGCTGGCAAGCTTTACGGGGATGCTCACGCTTCTAAACATACTAATATCTGGTTTAAGGTCCATAATGGGAGTACACAAGATGCGTCATAAATGCATCATACCCGCAGGCCGGATTCAAGTCCATGAATCCGGCCTGCCCTTATACAGGTCACGTGACACGAGGCCACTTGGCAAATCACGGGTGAAACACCTTGAGGTGTTTTGTGAAAGGGCCTATTGATACAGCAAGTCATGCAAAAGAAGCACTGACCAAGTACGCAGTGCATATACTATAATGGATACTTTTCAGTATGCCCACATTTCTGTGTCAAAGATCCACATTTTCACTGCTCTTAGGAATTATTCTCATTTTCTGAAATACTGAATTTTTCATCAGATGTAAACTATAATGTACAGAAATAAATATTTAAAATTAGGGATACAATCAACCAATATTTATTTTATTATTGTTGTCACTTTTTTTTTTTCTTAAGGGGGGAGCAGTATTTGTTTGATCGTGTGACAGTGACAGTACAGGACTGTGGGGAGATTAACTGAAGCAGAGAAGCCATGCTGAAGTCAGCAATGTGGTCATTCGTTTTAGTATCTTGAAAGCGTCAGGAAATTATATATCCGATATTATTTATATAATATCGGATATTGATATTGGTCCAAATTTTCATATCAGTGAATCACTATTTGAAATGTAATCACCGTATTATTACATTTATGTCATTTTTACTACTTTCTGATTTGAATTATTGACTCACCTTAACCTTCCGATGGTTAATTTCTTTTTTTATTGTTTCAATACAAGATCTAAAACAAGTTATTAAAACAGGACCACATGTTGTAGTTTAGGTGTCCTATTGGCATTTGCAAAGGAACATGAAATGCCTGCCGCATGTGCTGCTGGTCATGTGTCACTCTGGGGCTGGGAAGCTGCATGGATGCTGCTAAGTTACCAGCCAACTGAGGTCCAAGAACCGCCTGAAGCCTGTTACAGCCGGCTAATGCATTCTCTCCACCTCCCCCTCCACTTGTGTTCTCTCTCTCTCCCTCTCTCCCTCTCTCTGTCTCTTGCTCACTCATGCTCTTCCTCCCCATCTCTTTCCCATCCGTTCTTTCCTAAGCTCTCTCCTTTTTCCATGAGCTGCTGCCCTCTCCATCTCCAAACCTTCCCCCTCCCCCGCGTCTCTCAAGTGCTAACCACTCTCCTACAGCAAGCTCTTTCCCTACTGCTTGCACTCACATGCACACGCACTCGCAGAAACTGTGACAGCAACCACAACAGTGTGCAACCACCCCCACACTCCAGCAAGGCTGTGTGCAAGTGCCTCTGGCTTGCCCTGACCCACATCTTGATATAGCCCTAAGTATGCTTACAGCTAAGTCCTGAAGACACTCCTGCCACTCTTAGCCTAATCAGGCCTGACCTGCTGTCGGCGCACAGGGCAGATAGACAGGCCAGGCTAGACTGACCATTATCATGTTGAAAGCCTTTCAAACTGCTGTAGGAACCGCCTAATATCCACCTTCCCCCAATGCACCACTGATTGCAGGTTTCCAAGCAGAGAGGCACACGTTCTACCTCGGATAGTTAAACATTACACAAATGACTGGTATCTGTGCCATGAAACACAAGATTTAAAAAAAAAAAAATTATCTTAAGCCAATACGTCTGCTATGTTAGCTAACTGTACGTACATGTAAGTTGAAGAAATAGCTTAAAGGGCAGTGAAAATAAGGTGGGCTGAGAGTATGAATGGGCCAGTTGGTGATAATCCAGGTGTCAACCTCTGCAGTGTTCGGTCAGCCTATTCTAAGGGTTTAATGTCTTCTTACAGTCATTGAAAGTATCAGAGACTCAAGAGAGCTGTCATGCTCCCCAAACTGTTGCTGAAAATTGCTGGTCAGCTGGCTGAAAGAAACCTTCCCAAAGTAAAACCAGAAATATGGCTGCTTGAAAATGTAGGATTTCTACAGTTCACTTTTTTGTTAGTCTGCTTACTACTAGCCAAGCAATTTTCTGTTTAACCACTTTTCTTCTCCAGACAATTCTACTAATCTCGTTACTGATTTCTTCCTACAGAAAGTACTCTTGGACCATTGTTATGTTTTTTTCATTCTTTATGACTTCTTTTAGCTGCTAACTCTGAGTGGGTTTCTGCTGAAGATTACTTCCAGTCAAAACAGAGTTGTTACTTTTGACTTTTGCCACTTGCTTGGTTAGGAGGACTGCTGCCTTAACAGCAGTAACCCATCTATTCACCTTAGTGTAAATAGATGGGTTTTATTACACTCATAACTTTTAACAAATTTGACATGGGTATCAAGCAGCTGACTGCAGGCCAATTTGCTGAGCAGATCACCTGACACACTAGTAAATATCTTCTTGCTATGCTGTATTTCACAAAAAGAAAAGAAAAAACTAAGAAACAATATTGTCAACAAAAACCACTTGAACACAACTAAAAATTACAGAAAATTTTGACTTGTGCTTAAATATGCGTATCAAAATCAAAATAAATGTGTCATTATGTTATGTTACATACATTATGTTGGCAGCAATAAGACTAAGTGTTGCTTTGCTGTTTAAAAGAAGATTTAAGATTGTTACACATTTTTGTTTGAAATATGTGGAAATACTTTGAACCCATGGTATTTCATTAGAGGTCATCAAAACTTTATCTCACACCTGGCCATATCTAGCCAGAGAGAACCACATAACGGCTAAGGACAGATCCATAAAAACAAATTTAAAATTTTACCTTCTCCTCTTTGCATTCGATAGCTGCTGGTTTCCTGTTTTCGTGCCCTTTCTTCTGACTGGAATCAATCCAAGAACAGCTGGATTCGTCCTGTTGCCTGAAAGCATCCTCCAGCTGGGGGAGCAGATCAGGCAGGAGGTCAGGAGGATCCAGGGCTTCCAAGTCTCCATCCTGGGCCTCTGATGGCATAACATTGTCTCCAAAAGCTTGGTACCCATTAGTGTTAATAACCCCGCAGCTGATCTGCTGCTCAGAGGGCAGGTGGTTTGTCATGCTTGGATAGCAACTCACTGACTCGCCGAACAGCTCTGATGATTTGCAGACTGCCTGGGTTTCTCCAGAACAGCGTAAGGCTCTGAAGGGACACTCGTCTGCCTGGCTAACCGTTGTTCCAGAGTGCAGCTGACTCACGTGTGCTGTGGACTGGAACTGGCATGCTGTCCCAGGCAGCCTAGGCACTGTAGTAGTAATTGGTGTAGTAGTGATGGGCCTACATGAAGACTGCTGACTGAGACTGGGTATTTCTGGCTCTCCAGGGTAGGCAGGGAACTCCGCCGCTTGGTAAGCATGAGCTGAACTGACAGAGCATGCAGGCAAGGAGTGTACTGCAGATGATGGATGTATGGGGAATGAAAGGTGAGAGTCCTCGAGTCCTGATCCGGAGAAGGCCGGACTTCCCCTGACCAACTGGTAGCTCCCCTGCTGCTGACGTGTTTGCAAGCAGGCCCCGCTCAAAGAGGCATTCTGATGTTCCAAAAAAGGCTTACCTGGAAGACTCCTGGAATGAAACTGGGATTCTCTTACAGGTAGTTGATGCGGAGAATGGTGTATCTGCTGCTGGCTGCTGGACTGACCTCCCTGGAGAAAGGAGAATGTGGGATGCTGATGTTGCTGCAGGCAAACACTCGCTGTGGTAATCTGTTGATGCTGGTTTAGCAGCTGTTGCTGATGACTGTGCTGTTGTTGGAGCTGTTGTTGTCGCATTCTCTGTTGCTGCTCAGCTTGATGACCAGAACGGTGCTGCTGCTGAGTATGTTGTCTGCCATGCAGTTGCTGGTTGTGCAGTTGCTGATGACAAAGTTGTTGTTGTTGCTGCTGCTGCTGTTGAGATACATGGTGAAACATGTTCCCATTTTGGTCTTGGTTGCCCCACATTGGGCTTCCAGTACTGCAGAACAGTCCGTTGGGTGGAGGTACTTGGCTAATAGTGGCACTATGGTACTGGCCATGTTGCTCAGGACCCACGTCACAACCTGTGCTCCGAGAACCAGAAAATATCTGCCCCAGGGGATTCTCTGCCTTAACACCAGCATAATGAACCATCGGCTGGTTGTAACTGGGCACAGCTTGTTGGGAAGAGACTGGTGGCATCATTTCTTGATGCTTCCCCGGGCCAAGTGCCTCCACTTGAAGGGGTTCAAAACCAGCACTGAGATTGAGCTCATCCACAAGCGACGGTGCTGAATGGAAACCATCTTCATCCAGCCCATCCAAACCCCCGTCAAAGAGGTTGGGATCGTCAAAAAAGTCCATGACAGAAATCAGAGGGCACCTCTGGATCCAAGATGGTCCCAGTGAGTCAGTCTTCACAGTTAGAGCATCTCCATTATGTGGTGTTCCTGTCAAAAAGACAAAAAAAATTAAAAATTTAAAAGAAGCAATTTCTTTTTGATAAATATTTATTGAAAATGACGGTTCATGTCAATAATACATCAGCACTTCTTTTCATGTGTGGAGCAAAGCAGCTGGTGTAAACCATTCACCAGCAGGTGCCTCTTCCTGTACCCCCAACCCTTTCACAAAAACACACACCGATATGCACACACAAACACATGCACTCACGTCAACCCCCCACCTATGAAAGGCTTGAAGCTGCCTGCTCTGCTACTGCAGAATGTGTGGGAGGTGCAGACAGCTGATAGAATTTCAGCAGCAAAGGGCAGAGGCTGAAGAGGCCCTCTAAGCACATGCATGCGAGTGCTCTGCAACCACAGACCAGCGGAAGATGACAGAAGCTTCCCCAGGTCAGTCATTACATGCTGACTTGCACTCCGAAGCCCAAACACAGACATATTCCCTTTAAATGTTTAACATGAGGCTTCAAGAATAGCTTTGTTTGAATATATTAACAGTTTAAATCACATTACACATAAAAAACTTTTAGTCATATTACAACAGCAACAGAGATTTTGTTTTTTTCACCAATAAAAACCTAGAAAGTATGCCATGCATTTGCATTCAGCGCTTTTCCTCGCAGCTGATCTGTAAAGGCCTCAGAGGTCTGTTAGAGAACAACAACAAACAGCATCATGGAGACCAAGAAACACACAGGAGAGATAGGTGGATGGAGCAAAAACAGGCCAACCACAGAGGATACAAATACACCCAGAGCTGCAGTGAAAACTTATACGTCAAAATACTGATTTGTTAGAATGGACCAGTCAAAGACCAGGCCTAAGTCTAATTGAGAACATGTAGAAAACTTGAACACAGGTGTTCACAGATGACCTACTGACAATCAGATTTTGAGCCACTTTGCAAATAAAATAGGGAATAAAAATCTCAATCTCTCGACGTGTGAAGAGGGTGGAAATATAAACAATACGCTACAAAATTAGTGGTAGCCATCTTGTAAAAATGACAGGCCTTTCTTGTACTCCATTGAAAAAAGACATCCATGATGCACAGAAGGCATAAATCGCTAATGAAAGGACATTTTTTTGTTTGAACATGCAAAAATGTTCAGTTCCATTTTAGAGGTTTACACTACAGTCAGAACAAACCCTCACCAAGAAGGAGCCGCCGACAAGCTTGACAGTTAGTTCAGTGTGGTTAGGTTTGAAAATCTCACCTCTAGTACTCCAGACACACTTCTTGTTATTGTGGCTAAACATCTAAATCTTTGCCTTGTCTTAACTGTAAAACTTACTACAAAAAGCATGTAGTACAAACTTGTGAAGTGTTTGTTTTGGAGCATGCAAGTCATTCAAGGTCAACACCTTTTCTGTCCACATTGATGTACGACTCACTTTCATGTAGACACCAACACCAGTGGTTAACCAGTTTATAATGGGCTTCAGTCCTTGCTGGTTACTGGCTTAGTCTTCAATATCCTGATTATTATTATTGTTTTATCCAAGAGTGGCATTTTGGGTTAGATGGATAAATTTGGATATAATGGATTGTTCAACAAAAAAAAAAAAAAAAAATTTCAACCAATCTTGCATTGTTCACCAATCTAGTTTGCGGACTATGCTTCAAAGTCAGGTGTGTGCCAGGAAACAATTTAGTTGAGAATTTACTATAAATATTCAGCCAAGATTATGCCAGAAATATTCTAATGATGACAAAAAGAGTTTCAATGGGGTGTAAGGAACCTTAAAGAAATATTATTGAGTGTCATGTATGAATTTAATTTCATTTGAACCAAAGAGAAATAATTTCTTCTGGAAATCACTAAAGTTATGTGTTCTATAATCATTTAACCCTAGAAAAAGAGCAGTATAAATTCAGAAATTAAAGTCCAATATTAACGATAACTCATTTCCATAATGACTATATGTAAAACCTTTGAATGAAACTATACATAAACATTTTAAAATGTATAGTTATCTAGCTGTAAAATTAGATAAAACAAAAACATCACAGATATCTCAGGTTGAGTCTTTTTCTTACTATGCTAGACATTGTGTCAACAGTTTTATCCTTTTTGTATTATGTATTTCTATATTTCAAAGAATGGATGGAAAGCAATTAGGAATCAAAAGATTAAGGAGATGTAGTCTGCTTTCTAAAGAAGATAAAGAACAAACTTAGTCGGATATTGGTTGGATAAATGTCACAATCCTGTGATGCTGAAGCACTTAAAGATTTCCTCTGAAATATAAGAGCGAAATACCATATTGCTTTTTTTAATTAACACTTACTGAAAAGCAAATATTTCACTATGAAGAAAATATGTTTCTCCTTCAGTATAAATTTGAACTACAGTGTTAAATAGAGAAGAGATATAAATCTGGATTGACATGTCAGAGGGCTGAAATAAAATCTGAATTTTCCAAGAAGACTGTAATCAGTCTTTGAAATATCACAGGATAATTAATCAGAACTCGATTTAACCTACTGCTAGTGAACATGCCCCAGGACTAGATTAATGGAAAGTATAGTTCTTGTTCAAGTAAATAAAAAAACTGCAAATTTCTACTTTGTTCAGTCAGTAGCTCATCATATACAAACCATTTTTCATTCATTAACAAAAACAAACATCCCAAAAATTTAAAAATGTTAATAATTTGGATGGTCAACATTAATTTTAACTTTATCTTTGTTTGAGAAATGTACTTTAAGTCTAGTGGTCCACTCCTAGATTTTTTTTATGAGTAATTTAATTTACTTAAAAGCATTTTAGGTCCGAGTAGAAACCAAATATACATTTAGGGACATGAGTAAGTCTTAATGTTTCCTTTCAAAGCGGAGTGTCACACAAACAGGCTCAACATCCCATTCAGCTTCGACTCCAGACTGGCAGCAAACATGAAGTCATTCCTGTTTTTGGCTTTGGCAGCACTTCAGATTTTAATTTCACACAACTTTCTTCTTGCTTGGTAACCTTGACGTGTTGTGATAAGAGTTACAATAAGACTGAAATGCTAAGTCCCCCGTAACATTTTGATAAGGTTTTATGATTTGTCTCAAGCCGTTCACTTTCAAAAGCAGCAGCTCACCGCTGCCTTAGTGTTTTGCCATCTGTGAGAAGCTTAAAGGTTCATTTTCTTTTGCCAATGTATTTAACTAATGATGGGAAAAAAAAGACAGATTCATGTGCATTGATCATTTGTGATGACACTTCTGGGTTTGTCCCAAAACAACAATCAATAGAAATTCAATATGTGTGCCCTTTTGACCGCAACCCTAAAGAAGTTAATTAGCACTAGCAAAATAGATTATCCCACATTGAAAAGTATTCCGAGACAATTTTTTGCAAAAAATATTTTCGTCAATCTTTCAAACAACATCAGTGACATTCTAATAAAAACGTCCATGAGGGAGAGAAAACAGTTTAAGATGGATTTACCAAACAATATTTAGTATGAAGATTTGCGCCAATCTCATGCACCTGTGACGATTCAATTTGATCAAAAAGACACAAATAAAAAATACAAATACGAAAAAGGCACAACAAAGTATTCATACTTCTTGACTTTTTTTTTTTTTTATCATTTTGGCATGTAATGTGAACCATTACTATTATAGAGTTCTGTGTAATAAAGCAGTCAATAGTGGACAAATTCCATAATAAAGGAACACTATGCTTTACTCTGAAGATATCAACTAAATTTAGTGAAATCAGCTGTCTGTTTCTACTAGTTATGTAACTGGTAGAAAAGACTCCACCTGTGTGTAATTTACTGTCTGTATCAATGCAGCTGTTCAGTGAAGGCCTCATAAGCTTGTTAGATGACATTAGTGAACAAACAGCATCATGAAGGTCAAGAAACAAAGCAGACATCTCAGGGATAAAGTTTGGGAGAATTTCTAAAACGATATGCCAAGCTCGGAATTTTTAAGAGCATTTTTTGACATGGCAGGACTGCCAGGCTGCCAAAAATCCAGCCTGCAGTTTCAAAACATGTGGAAGAAGGTCAGACAGAAACTGAACATTTTGGTTTGTATCCCCAATGTCATGACTGGTGGAAAACTAATGCTGTATGTCACCATACAAACGTGTCTGCCACAGGAGCTTCAATGATTGGGTGAAGAAGCAAAGCAACAATCCAGGTATGTTTTTCATGAGGTGACAACATTTTAACATGAAACAGAGCTCAAAAATGTGGATTTTATATAATTATCCCATTTTTAACCAGGGATGTACATCAAACCAAATGTAATGAGAACCAAATTACTGTTCACAGTACATTTACATAAGGACTGCCAGCTCTGCAATGAATGTTAGCTAAATATTTAAAGAGAATGCATTCAAGCTCTTATTGCTGATGTATAAGGTGACACTTGTTGTTTAAAGTAGCATAAGTTTTAAAAGGTAAAGTGGTGGTAAAGTTATAAAGTCATTAAAGTACAAGTAGATTGTTTCAATGTCAAAACGGCAGATTTCAACCAGAATCAACTTTTCAGTAAAACCTTGTTGTTGAGATGGCAGTTATAAGTTGCATTATATGTTTTTTTTTTTTTTACCAGAGCTGGAAAATCTGATTATCTGGAGTTCGGCATTCGCTATGAAACCAAATCGGAAAGAAACTTTAGTTATTGCAACATTCACCAATATTATCGCATATGCCATGAGTATGATTGTGCCCTAGTTCGAATCAAACCATATTTATGTGGTAAGGCTCAGTCAGACACTGGGGCAAGATTCAAATTGTGTCTATTTATTTTAACTGAGTTTGAGCCACTTTGAGAGATGATAATGGGCAAAAAACCCCAACTATTTTTAGATGTTCAAAGCCAGGAGACAGACCTCAAAAGACCAGCAGTAGTTAAAATTAGTCCTACAAAGAAGTGGTGTGTGGTTCTAGTCTGACAAAAAAGGGGGAACCTTCAAATGGCAACTTCTGCATGGTATGGTAACTCTGATCAGTTGCCTTTGCTCCAGGAAGATTCTGGGAGTGTATTTTCTTAATTAATGATTACGAACAAAACAGCAAAATGAATAGGACAAACTGTCATGGCATGTCACCAAACTGTACCTAAAAGTGTTAATGTTTTCATTAAACCCAGCCAAACGAATAAAAGTAAATCTCTAGAATAACAATATAACACACAGTCATATTGCCCATGCGCTCAGACTAAAACTAATATGCCCACTCATTACTGAATTAAACGCCTCCCAGCTGGCGTCAGACACAGACTCTGTTCCTCCTTCGTGGGTTTCCAGCTGTTTCCTTCATAATCATGACGTCCACGCACGTGTAGCACATCAACAGAAATTTGACCCCTTAAAAACTGGTACCCGAAACGGCAAATAAACCTACTAAGGACTACAATGGCAACTTCTGCGCAAGTCAATCCGTTTAAACTGCGACTTTGGGAATATAATCCTGGGATTAACGTGTGCAGAGCTGGCCATTTAAAATAAAAAAAAAATAAATAAAAAAGTAAGCAGAAGAACTGCTGCTCCAGAATGCAAGGTTTAATTTAGAAACTTATGTACCCCTATGTAAAAGTAGCAACAAGTCACATTTGGTAACCCCTTTTAAATTATTTATTTTCAGCTACACCGAAACAAACCAGACCTGGACTCTGTGGTGAGCGGCATCCATTTGATCTTCCTGCAGAAATGGCTTCAACCCCCGTGAGCTCGCTGTTTGATGAGCCAATGAAGCGGCAATGTGTTGCGCTACTTTTGAAGCACAACCGAGCAAAAACGACACGCGATGCACGTGGGATATTGGCTTTAAACAAAGTAAACTCTCAGCCTCGAGCTGTCCGAAGGGGGGCGTCGCACGTGGTCAAACCTTCACTTTGGATTCAAAAGGTGTCGTGACGTTTTTCCACGGAGGACATGGTGGAGGAGGGGGGAGGAGGTGCTGGTGGAGGCCGAAGATGGATGGAGAGGTCGTCCGTGATGGTGCCCGAGATAATAACTAGTTCGACTTTCGTTTTCATTGAATTGTTAAGAAACTATCGACGTTTTAATCCTGCTTGCATTTACATAACGTTCACATTCTGACTCAACCCGGTTGGTCGCTGTCAGTTCAGGACCACCACCAGAACCACCAAGACAGAAGAACTACTTTAAAGGCTTCTTTTTGGTTTCCAGACAAACTCTTTAAGTGAGGCTTGTTTATTCGAGTTAGTCTGAGGGGAAACTTTTAAGTTTCGGCTGCTCGACGGTGTCGTGTCGGGCAGGAGGATACATGCTCAGATAGGCGGTGTGTCATCAGACAGCTGAGCCGACCCTCACCAACTGACTGTCCGATATTTGACAGCTCCGAGTCTGAATGAAACAGAACCGTTCGAGTCCAAATTCAGCCTGCCACAAGAATGAAAAACGGGTGTTATTTCTTACCTGGAAGTAACCCCTAAAGCGCAACTCCAGGCGTCAGTGTTGGCAGAGTGTTGTCGGGCGAAGTTGGAGCTGTGTTGTTAGTTGTACTCCTGCTGGCGACCACGGCGCAGCGGCTCTGGTGCTGCTGACGTGACGGCGATAACAGCGCATTTGCATATTAGTGACTCTCTCTGTGATTGGACAGACTGCAATCTGCTAAAGTAACCCAGATTAAAGTAAAATATAGCTCCGATTTCCTGTGTATGTGTACCTGGGCGGACTGAGCGCCCTCGGCTGTCCCTCTGAGATCGGCTGATTAAATCATGTTATCAGCTGGATAGTCACTGTGTTGACAGAGTGCATAAGATGGCCGCGTCTATGCCACAGCCAATCCGGAGAGGTTTTACTTTCGCACATGGACCGGAGTGTCTTCTAAATGCGAACGTGACAGAAGTGAAACCCAACGAGCCTCACTGTGGGCACATGCTGACCTCTAGTGGTGAATGTTGACAATAAACACACGGCTGTGTTTAACAGTGATTCTTGAGAATAGGGACAAAACGGGTCTTATGGATAAAGCACAAAATTTGAATAAAATGTACACAAAATATAATTTTCTCAAATATCTGACAAAACTAACCTGAGTCATGTGAGCACAACAATGTATATTTTCCTGGTGTTTTCTGAATATTTTTTTTATTTTAAACATTGTAGTCGGTGGATGATGCCTGTAAAATATCTTGTCCCGGAGCAGAACTCAATACATTTTAATAGTTTAAAACAATTAAAGCAATACTAAAATTATATATTATAACAATTAAGTATAAGTAGTCATATAAATAATTATAAAAGTATCAATAAATTGAACTAAAAATTTTTTTTATATATTTTCCAACTCCATTGAAATTTGTCCCTAGTTTTTGTCAACACCGTCAGACATGAAAAGAATGTAAAAAAAATCAGGCATTATTGGGGGGCACCAGAACTTCTGAGGACCCCATGACGTTGTCTTTTCTCTTCCTTTGCTAGGAGGGCTAGTTAGCTCTGGTTAGCTTATGTTGTTCTTTAGTTTTTTCTCCTGGTTTATTCCTAAGTTGCTTGTCACAACCATGATGTGTCAACACCATTACTGACAATTTACCAAACTTTGATGAAATTTTGTGAAATAAAAGCTTAATTTTAGTAAACTGTAAAGATTTAATGGACCTAATGAGCTACAATATGGCCTCCTTCAGAATAACATCATATAAATTGAGGTAGTTTGGCTTTTTGTCAACTCCATCAGAGTTTTTCTGACTCTTTCAGTGAAATTGTTGTCAAATCTCACTTAAATGTGCAATTAATTCATTCTAATTAATGTATTTTACATAAATTGCATTACTTCACATGTATCAAGTATTTTATTTTACTCACTAGTTTGTCACCACCTTCAGTTCTGTGTCAACTCTGTCATGCACTGTCAACTCCATCAGATGGACTTTTTGTTGTTTTTTGTTTTAAATAATATTTTTTTGTTTCTTGAGAAGCATTTGTCTGTAAAATTAGTAAAAATATCACTAATAGGGTATTTTAAAAATCATTTTATATTTATTTTTATCAGATGTTGATGACAAAGTTCTGGGTCAGGTCGATTAAAAATTTAATTTAAAAAAAAATGTTGCAACTGGGAACCTGCACCTTAGCATCTTTACATTTCCAAAACATTATTTGTCATATTTGCATACATAAGGCTGAGAAATAATAAAAAATATGGGAAAATTAAAACCCATTTTGTCCCTATCCTCAAGAATCACTGATATACATATAAATATAAAAAATGCAGCGTTTTAAAAAGGACACTGAACGTTTTTCACATTTCAGCTGGATTTTTTGTGATTTTTGATCAGTTATATTAATTTTTGAAATGGGAGCAAAATCACACTATAAAAATCCAAAAAGTCTTCTGACCTTCCTCAATAGGGTTACATGAAATGATAAAAGAAAAGCCTATGTATAATTATGCTATCATGTTGAGATGATGTCTCCAGGGTTTTGTCCAGTGTTGGCTTTCCTCCACAAATTCCATGTTAGACTCATCTAATCTGAGCACCTTCTTTCACGTGTTTGCTTCTTTCATGTCATTGTTTATAGACCACTTCATATGGCTTTCTTTTACCAGTCTTCCATAGAGGCCAGATTTGTTGAGTGCCTTGCTAACAGATTCTCCCACCTGAGTTGTGGATTATAAATATCTAGATATTTGTGGTTTATCTGACAAAATGTAAAAAAGTTCGGGGTGTATTAATACTTTTGCAAGGCACCACCAAGTACAGTGCCACAGAGAAGTTATTCTGTGTTTTCTGGCATTAGTAAACACAGGTTAAATTATTCTTCAAGGTAAATTGCTGATGTAACCTTTGATTTAGTGACTAAAATAGAAACAAATGGCTGCCTCATTTTATTGCAAAAAAAAAAAAAAAAAAAAGTGAAGATTTACAATTTTTCATGAAAGTTTCTGGTTATTTTCCCAATTTAATCAATAACCGAACACAGAATTGCTTTAAAAATCATTTTATTGGTTTCAGAATAAAAAATTTACACCATTTATGTTGTGGTAAGGGAACCATTCAAACCACAGCAATGCAAATAAATTTAAAGTCCAGATTGCACAGAGACTTTTCTCTGAATTTTATACAGTAACAAGCAATTACTAATCATACAGGTTTGACCACCATTTAAGCTGTTCTAATGTAAATCCTTGGAGACAACTTCAAGCAAACCAGTCAAGAGTTATATTTGGAAAGAACTTCAGCATCAATCCACACCAGTCTTAAGAACATAAACCGTAATAAAGAAAACGCCAGATTTGCATCAACGTCTTGGTAAATTAGTATCAACATATGCTTTAAATAAACTCTGTGCTGCCCAGATGGAAGCAAATGAACCTTATAAAAATAGTTTCCCTCAAATTTTGTGACAAAATCTTGCAGACAGGAGTTTATGGGATCTCAAACATTTAAGGAAACCAGACACAGAACTTCAGAATGGAAACTTATCTACATAGACCATTAGTAACCAATAGCCAAAAGGTACGTAAAGCATTCAAAAATCATTAAAGTAAAACAAGCTTAGTTATGTAGCATCTCATTTAAAATTATACTTGGCTGCTCTGCTTTACACATAATAGAAGTTACATAAAACAACCAAACTAAAAACTGTTGTCCAAAACAAAAAAACCCACACAAATCATGTCAAGCTGTGGAGCAGCATTCCAAATCTCAAGTCTTCAGCTCATAATGTTCTACATGTATTAAACTTCACCACACATGATGTAAAGTTACAGTAACACAGCAGAGTTCTGCAGAATTAAGCCCTTAGAATCAGGTGTGTTAGAGCAGGGATGCTTCTAATACATGCAGGACAATGCGACCTGAAGACAAATCAAGAACACTACTTTAGTGGATATTGGGGGGGGGGGAGTCTGAATTAATTTCAGTCACTCTGCTGTATTGAAAATAAAAAAAAGCCTAACAAATACAGTCCTAAGCCAATTTTATAAGTGGTTTTTAATTAAGCCATCTACTATACTTACCATATGTATACAAAGTGCTTTGTTCATACATCTGACCCCCGTTTGGGACTTTATCTCCCTGTCTGACTACATGTGCATGGAGCAGAAAATGAATGACAGACAATGCACTTTGATTGCATCACAGCCTGAATGACGTAGTTTGGACATCCATTTGTCATTTGCAATTTACACGTGATACAAAACTATTCTTCCTTGTTCTACAGCTGTGTCAAGAGCAGCCTAAAGAGCTTTTAAAGCTGAGCAGTAAAGTGGAGATAAAAATTAATTTCTCCCAACCATTTCAAGAGTCCACTACACAAGCAGCTGAGGAAAGCCAACGGTGTAGCAGTTGACGTTTGTCTCCATCTAGTGGCCAGGGCACGCAGTGCAGTTTCAGCTCTGAGGAGGACCATCTTCTTTGCTGAAAGGTTGGGTTGAACCAGGCTTTACCCAAGATAACCCCGACACCTGTGTTCCTCTGTGATATTCCTCAGGTCGTTTCTAAAAGGCAAAACAGCAGGGCAAAAAAAAAAAAAAAAAAAAAAAAAAAAAAAAAAAAAAGATATTGCGGTTACACAGCAGCTGAACAAATTACATGCAAATATCTTATCTAAACTTTAAATGAGTAAAGTTCAGCAGATTTCAAGATATTCATGCAACTTACCTTGTATGCGAACATCCTCTCCTTTGCCTCTTCATGCATTGCTGGGTTCCATGGAGAGAAACTAAATCCAATGGAGAAGGACATGATTTCAGAGTGCAACTCTATTCGCCGTCAACGATTCTTCCAAACTAACAGGTATGCAGGTTATGATTTCCTGTGGTCAGCAAAGGGACGTCAATAATGGGGACAAACCTTATTGCGTAAGGATCATCTATCTTAGGCTGGTCAAAAAGATGACTGTTGCATAGTTTGACACTGTCCACCACTTTGCTTTTGAACAGCTGTATATCTTTTTCATACCTGGAGAGGACAAAGAGGAAAAATGTGGGTTTCCATTTGTAAGCAATGAACAAAAAAAACAAGCAAACAAAAAAAAACAAAAAAAAAAACACTTTTCCAGGGATCTTAAAGCCTTAGTAATCACTACTGCAAAAAAAAACACCAGCTTATTTTTTTATTTTCAAATCAGTAATTACATCAGTTATCTAAAGGAATCCATAAAAATGAATCTTAAAAGATTTTTTAAATAAAAAGTCACAAACATTAAAGGGAAGAAAAGCCTCAGAAACTCACAGCACTGCTGCTTCTGGGTTTAGTGGCTCCGTTGTGTTGATCTTGTAAAAAACTGTACGTGCATACATCAAGACTTGCCAGATGTGGTTGTGATTCCGTCTAAAGAAAGATTAGATTTACGTTTGCAAAGTGTTGACTGTAAAACCACAAGTTGACGGCAATTTACAAGTTTAAAACAAACCGCTCTGAGAGGGAGTCTATTCCACATAAACAATCTGATGATAATGAGAATGTAAAATTGTTTGCATTCCAGAGGGGAAAACAACATACCTCCATTTGGTGAAAGCTCTTCTGACATCCAGCTCTCCAGATACTGGGTCGACAAGAGGGTGGAAGACTGGGATGTCGAATACCAATTTCTGAAATTAAAAATAAGAGACTTTAAAATTTGTCCCGAAGATTACAGGTTTAAGGGAACACGCATTTCTCAAGCCAAGTACATCTAAAAGGCTCTTTAATTATAATCAGTTTTAAGTAAAAAAAAGAAGAAAAAAACACTTACAGGACACTCCCCGTCTGGATAGTTGTCTGGAATATACACAGTGAATTTGAAGACACCATCTTGATACAAACCATGCCTGATGAAAATGACCCCAAACCACACTAAACAACAGGAGAGAGGAAAACTGCCTTTAAGAAATGTTACACTACAACTAGGAACACAAAAAGTATCAATGCAGGGAAAATGAAATAGAAAATATTTCACATAAAGCATAAGATCAACATTCAGGTTATTAAAATTTAGCGGCGCATTGATTCTTACTTAGTGCCGACTTGTAGGATGGCTGGACATAAATTCCAGGGAGTTTCTGCTTAATCACGAGTGTACTGCAGGTCACATTGCAACAGGTCTAATCAGTAAATATAAACTTAGATTTTCTATTAGGATGGGGAAAAAAAAAAAAATACTCACAACTCTGCAAGTAGAGAGTACTCCAGGTAAAAAGGGCCATAGGAGGCATGTGTGCCATTGGCCGAGTGGGCTGCAGTGCCCATTGATGGAGGTTTGGTAATGGGGGTTGCATTCTTAGGAATGGGCGGAAGGACCTTTTTGCCAAAGTGAGTCCTGGCTGGGCTGGCTCTCTGGTCTGTGTGCCCACTTTGCTCCTCTTCAGCTCTCTGCTGGTTTGTTTTGGGGACAAAGAGGATCACAGCAACAGGTGAAAATTTGTCGTCAATTACAGAGGAGGGAGGGAGGGGGAAGAAGGAAAATGGTTTGTATGCACATTTACTTGAGGCAGTTGTTTGGCTTAATATTCATCAGATAATTGGATACAGATACAGCATATTACAGTATCTTTATGAAATTGTTACGGAGATGTTACACTACATCAGTGTACACAAGGAGCACAAAGCAGATCAGAGGAGCAGTGTAGTAATGAGTCTTTAAAAATACTAAAAACACTGTTGGCATACACTGAGAGTGCTGCAAACAACAAACATACCAAAGAAATTACTACAAGTTTCATCCATTACATCAGAATAAAGAAACGTTTGCATGACTAACCAAAAAATGAAGACACACCCATTCTGAAAATAGTGGCCAAACATTTTCCTATGGCAATGTCTGTCTATTAAATCTGCAGAACTGAATTAAACAAAGGACTCTTTTAAAAGAGTGGGTTTATGTTACTATGTTTGGGCCAGTTTTCAGTGTACTAAGATTTTAAGCAGCTACAACTTAAAAACAACAAAACATTTAATTATATCACTACTTTGGTTTGAAGTCTTAATCAAGAGTCAATTTTTTTCAGTCTATTTGAAACAGAATATCAATAGGCCGCTGCCCTTCCACCACTTGATACACACTGCTGTTCTGTTTTGCCCCCAGAACTTAACAATGTAAAGTGATATAAATACTTGCAGGGGGCGGGTCAACAATTTACCTTGCGACTTGTGTTGGCAGACATGCTCCAGAAGGGGTTTAGGTTCATTACTCAGTCATAGGTTCAGATTGGTGTTGTTCTCGCATTAGCTGGTCCAATATTAACCACAGAGATGGCCATCCGCCGCTGCTGTTGTGGAAACATGGCACATTAGAGGATTGCTACTGCAGCCGAGGTCACAAAAACAGCTAACCTGATTACATTTGGACAGACTCTTACGATATAGCAAGCCCACTTTCTAGCGAAAACTGAAATACATTTATAAACATGGTGAACAAGGCATAAATAAGAAAATGAATTGGAGAATGATCTAAAAGAACGACTTGTTTGGGCTAGCTTAGCTTTAGCTAACGTAGGAGTTTACTTGTGTGTTTAACTTGCTGAATTAATGTGTGGGTTCAGAAAACATGGTATTACGATCCATCCGGCGGCAAGCGATGAAAACAATATACAATGCACTGTAAACATACTTTTAAAAGAACAGCGAGTTCTGGAGTAATTTAGATCAGAGATGCAGCGCTTCATTAGCGACCGATATAGACCTGCAATTGGTAACAAGAACGAGTTTAATTTTAGCTGACACCCGAATATAAAGATTTATAAAATCACCTGATGTAATGGTACAGTAGATAAAGTTCATACACATGCGTTGCCTGCTGTCAATTGTTTGTTTTCGTCGACTTAAGCCCCATCTGTAGCATTAGCTTACGAGCTTGTTTTGACGTTGCTAACTCGACTGGTTCTTAAATGTCAGCTGCCGTACGTAAACAGCGTAGAGATGTGGCTTACCGTGTAAACTTCAAACGTGTAGAAATCCGTTTAAAACCGATTTTCTAAAAAGCTGTTTCCCCACTTTAAAATCTGCTGAGTCTTGCCACTCCTTTAGATGTCATACCGTCTGGCTGATCAATGTTGATAACTTGGAGATACTGGGATACACCGGAGTTCAATCTAACTTAACGAGGGGCGGTTCTTGTGTGAATTGAATTCTCATTGGTCGAGGAGAATAACGTTTAGCAGCTGATTTGCTGAAGCTTTTGTCACAAAACGAGACAATTTTTAGCTTTAAAGGGAAAGAACCTATTTTCATTCTGTAGGTGTAGAGACGTCTAATAAGCAATCAAATGGAAGAAATCGTACAAATTTCTAGATAATTTTTTCTATGAGGATCCCAGAGGGTTGGTGGAGAACATTAGAAAACAATCATGATTAGAAACAGGGGACACATCATGTGAGTCAACAATAAAGTTGTGGAGACGTTTAAAGTAGGAGTAAGTTATATGGCAAATCCCAAACTTTAAACATTTTGCTCTTTGGTCCATTGTCAAAGAATGGAAAGAATATTGCACAACTTAAAATTTCCTAAGATAAGCATGTCAATGTAAGCTGACATCCAAAGACTGGCGTTTATAAGAGAATCAGCATATCTTCCTAAATACACACAGCCATACAGTGTGGTGACACATTATGTCATGGGCTTTTTTTCAAGGAAGGGAAATTGGTCAGAGCCGATGAAAAGATGATGGGGAATTTTTTAAATAAATGTTAATTTTTTATTATTTCTACATCATCTATGTTGGGTAGTACAGAAAATCTTGTTTGCCTTGATTAGTGATTCCTCATTGTTACCGAAAACAGATAGAATACAAATCCATTCCATAGTTTTTAGATTGGAAAATCATTTATTATCTTCCTTTCACTTCTCAATTATTGACTATTATATGTTAGTTTATCATAAGTGATCTTAGTAAAAATTCAAAGGAGTTTATATTTGTAACCTAACAAAATGTACAAGTTCAAAATACTTTTGCAAAGGCAATTATTTGAATTATTGGTTTGTAATTGTTGGTGTGCTGCTACCACTCTTGAAAAAGAGATTCTTATTCTCAATGAAATATACCTGTTAGATAATAATAATAATAATAATAATAATATGCTGATAAATAAACAGAATGCAATCAAAAGCATCCAATTATTTGAATAAATCCCTGAATCCATATTAATTTGTACCCTAAACCACTTTAGTTACACACTTCTCTGTTGTTTCGGTGTACCAAGCTAAGTCCCCAGAGGTCAGGGTGCATCCAAACCATATGTGTCACACATTTCTTTAGTTTTGACCACGCTTCATTGGAAGTTCATTCTGTTGATTGATTGATTTCCTAACAATTACCCCTAATTAGTTTTCTGGTGAGCAAGAAAAAAACTAATTTAATGCATGGATGATTGCACTAATTGGGAGAAATGACATTGTCCAAGTTTCAGAGTAAATACAAATTATTGACTCGATTATTGTTATCTGATTGAGTATTGTCCCAAGTGCACTTCACTGACAAAGGTAATTAGTATCTGGCTCCTTTATTGGCAGTGCAAGGTCACCATCACGTTTTTGACATGCACAAATCAAAAATCACCTCAGAACAAATGAGTTCCTGCCTGCTTTGCCTTCAGTGACATTGGGATGAACTATCTGACCTAAACAAGAGTGCAAGTGTCCACAACACGGCTTCTGTAATGAGATTTTTGTTTTTGCCATTGATTCTTTATCTAATCAATTATTGCGACCTTGTTTGGTTAAACAAATACAGTAATGACTGTAATTAAAGTGTGAAGATTAGATTTTCTTATTGAATATGTGACCTCTTTGTACTAGAAAATGTAGATTTAGCTTTTACTTTCAATACTCAGGGTTTTTTTTTTTCTTTAAGAAAATCAAATGCCCCCTTGATCTTTTGGAAGTTCAGGAGTGCTGCAATACAATAAATAAATAAATAATTACTGAATTGTTTAAAAATAATTTTAGTTATTATTCAAAATAAAATAAAAATACATAATTGCTTAAATAAGTAGTATATATTTTTTTCAAGTAACATCTTAGATTATGTAGCAAAATTTTTCAAAGTTATTTTATGATTGTGTGCTGAAGCAATTCGTAAGTTGTGTAATTTTATCTGACCACACTAACCATTACAGTTAGTGGGCAGGACTAACAGCTCTCTAATCAGATACAGTTGGTCAACCAATCAGATGTTAGGATCTATTTAACCAGCCACAGTGACGGCTTAAATAATTTTATAGTGCAATGCAACACATAAACCATTAAATAATTTAACAAATACTCCAATGAATATTTCATTATAGTACATATTACTTAAAGTTTTTTTTATATATATTTTATTATTTATTTATTACATTGTTGATACTTTCAAATATTAATAGACATGTTTAGCTCCGCAATCCTTTATTTGATGCTAAATAAAAAACAACATTTGTAAACATACTAGTTTTATTAGAAAGCATAAATTATTATATTTACTCACACTAACAGGGCTTTTTAGGATAAAAAATCACCAAGGCTATTATTAATAAACCTTTTTACTGAGTCATAAGACAAAATACTGTTGTTCAATATAATGTTTAAAGCTGTTAAAATCAGTTTCCTCTCAATTTCTGGGCAGAACCCTCCCGACCCCACTAAGGGACAAGGGTGTAAAGAAAATGGATGGATGGATGAATTTCTGGGCAGTATAAAACACTGAGAGTTTTAGTTGTTACTTGAGAAAGCATCACGCCAAAAACAAAAGTAAGTCAGTTTTTGCTTGAGAAAAATAATTTCTGAGGCATAAGGTGATACTGTAACATACGGATTTTCAAGTGAGAAGTAAAGAATTTCATGGCGCCTGGAAAGAAAACGTGGAGATTTTTTTTTTAAAGAGCCGAGACACTAGTGAACAACTTAGCCAACGCAGAAATTAGCCTAAAAAAATGACCCTTAATGGAGCTCCGCACACTGGTAGACTGAGATTTCAGACCAAGAAAAATTCACTTCACGGTAAGAGATACTTTAAAACTGGACAAAAGTTTGTGACAGACAGACAGACAGATGGATAAATAGCTTGCAGCTCTTTGGCAAGAGAGACATAGCTTATCTTTGGAGAAAGATGGTAGGAATGTACATCCAATAAAGTGAAATAATGCCTCTAAAATACAACTAAGATGTTTGGACAAAACATATAATTAACAATCTAATAGTTTATGAATTTACATAGAGTCAATTCTGCCAAAACAGACATAGCCCCTGTTTTTTTTTTATTAAACTAAAACATTTAATAACATCTCCTTATTTATGGCTGATAAGGCATATTTCAGGAAACTGGTAATATAAAACATTAATTTAAAAGTAGGCATTGTCATTGAGTCTTTTTTTAAATTGTATATTTGCTGAAATGTAATGGTACATTTATGATTTGATTGGTCCTTTATGAGAGATTTATAGACTCTGGGTTCAGCACAAATTTCCAGCTGCTTCACCTGCAGCTGGTGCCAGAATTCAAATTTAAGATGAAATATGTTCCCTTCTGTCAGGCCATTTCTTCAGAGAATTTTCAGCCTGCTGATTCAGATTTACAATTTGGTTTAAATGACAGTTAAATATTACAATTGGCAATCCTTGCTGAAATCTATCTTGACAGCACATAGATAAAAATAAGTGAAAACAGATGACTCCACTTCCAAATAATATGTAATAACAACATTAGTTTGGATAAAGGAAGCAAAATCTAGATTCAAATGTAATTTTCATTTTAGAAATATGAACGACTGGGGAGTAAAGGTTAAAAAAAAAAAAAAAACATCAAGTGAAGCCTTTATATAGCAATAGCCTTTTTTATCCCTGAGGCTAAGACCTGGCTAGAAACTAATGTGAGGCAATTATTTGCTGTAATGACTGCAGTTCAAATAAGCCTGGAGATTTTATTAAACCAAATGAGAGAGTTGCTGATGTATTATCACCTTGTGATTGACAGTGACAAGTGTTGGGCAGGCTCGGATATGAGCATGATGAAGAAGCTCTCGGCAAAGCTCTCGATAATGTTACCCCTGATAAAGTTACCTGGAAAGCCTCAGCCAACATACGGAGAAGGAAAGCTCTTCGCATATTAATTCCAACTGTCAGATCCCACCAGTGGAGGAAGAGAAGGAGGTGGAGGAGGAGCAGAAAGTGGGAGGAGAGGGAGCGGCGGGGGGAGACCAAGACTGGCTGGCGGTGACGACTACCCCACCATTCACTGACTGGGATTTTACACAACTAATGAAAAAGAAATCCATTGTACTGATCATATGCATAGATCTCACTTTATAATAATGATGAAACTGAAAGATTCGCAATAAAAGAAAAGGTCACTCGCTGGTGCTGCTAAGCTTTCTAAGCTGCAACCTTTGCGAGAGTAGTTCTTGGGTTCCAGCGATAAAATAGGGGGGGGGGGAGACAAAGGAAGATGGGAAGTTCTAACCCCACAGAGGTCAAGAGGTCACACATTGCAACCAAGCTATTGTACTTTACCTGTCTATGTATTATTCTCTTCACAGCACCAAATGGTGGGGATGATTCTTCAAACAGTCTGCTCTGTGTCCGTTGAGCTAAGGTCAAAGGTTAGCAGCACAATTGTGACTTACACAGTTCTCTCCTGCGTGTTATACCACAGCTAGTGTATACAGTTGCCAGGGATTTGTCTTGTCTAGTTAATAAAATACCAGGAAATATGAACATCCATCTCTTCTCTCTTCAGCTGTATGTAGGTCACCTGCCTTCTCCAGGTATATGAGTTGTGGAACACAGGCACGCAGAGCGGCATGTCTCACCTCTGAAGGACACTCGCAGCCTTATTATTACCCTCCACCACTTCCACGCTGAGCCCCGTCTTCATATGCATCATACATTGGCATTTATTAGAGCCATGCACTAAGTACAGGCCATGTTATTGAATTTGAATATCAGCTCCAAGCCACATTCGCAGGCCCCGGAAATATATTATATTAAGATGAAGCAATCTCATTTAATAACACCCAAACTAATAAAAGGAGAGCAGATTGGAAATTAAATTTATGGGTATTGCTTGGCAGAAGGAGTGATCCAAAAAAGCCCAGCTTGGTCTGTCATATGCAGATATTTCTCTGTGTATAAGCCCAGGTGTTGGAGTAATTTCTAACTTTCCCCTCATGGAGAACATATTGTGAAAGTGGCAGGTGTGTTTGTCTTTGCTGAAACGTATAAAACAATTCAGCATGGTGTCTCTACCAAAATGGACAGGATTGATTTCACAGGCATTTTAACAAACGTTCCGAAGAAAACGATGGTAAAAACGCTTGAAAACAGAATGGGGGATCATTAGGTAGTCATTAACTAGAGGTGATGGAAGTGGCATACATACAGTCACATACAGCCTTGAATATTGTCTGTAATGCAGAATAAAACAATGTCTTAATATGATCTGTTTGAAAAGATAAAGTAGGCTATAAGAGCTCAAATAGTGATACACCGTGCACGAAAATAAAGAAACAGAATAGATGTGAAACAAAGTTAGTAACATCGATTCATCTGGAAAGGGTTACTTAGGGATTCCTGGAGACTTTGGGTCATCACAGAAACACAGTTAGGGTCTTTCTCAAATGGAGAAGACATGAAAAGGGATGTTTATGGTTCAAAGCCACTGCTGACCTGTCTTTCTTTGCTGTGTCACATTTAATGAAAAATATCTTGGTGATTCTTCAGAATTTTTGGGAAAATATCCTGTGCAACTACCAATTAAAAGTTAAATATTTTGGTGTATACCTTGATACATCTGGTGGGAAATCCAGTAAAACATAGAGCTTATAATAGAACTCAAAATCAAAACATAAAATACACACAAATGGCTGTTCATGCCCCCAAAAGAAAGAAAAGTCTGCCTAAATTCCACCACAGCTATGCTGCATTGTGAGTTTTTACCCGATAGCAGTTGTTGCTTCCAAATTTGGCACAATAAATTATTAGCTACAGATACAAATTGCCAAGTTGCAAGCGCAACAAAAGAGCAAAAACATACATACTTGGAAAAAACAACAACGACTGTTCATGGGTGTGTCTGTAGCTTTTTTCTTCCCACCCAATGTCAGAAATGGCCACTGGGTGATGCTCCATTTTCACACAGTGACTAAAAAAGAATACTGTAATTTTGTTAAGTTGTAAGATCTATTTTTTTTTTTCTTGGAAAGTTCTTAATTTCTTTTGTGGCATTCATCCAACATCTGGCATTTCAGTGTGTGCCAGACCTCAGTGGCTCAAATAAAGAGAATGTCACTTGTTCCCTTTACAGACTCCTTTTCACGAGAGCTGTAATTTTTACTCCTCGTGTCATTGATGGACAACATTCTGGCGGTCAGTGTTTCCACTCTGTTTGTGCACGTGTGTGCGCGTGTGTGTGTGTGTGTGTGTGTAACCGTCGGGCTTTTGGCAAGGCATCCGACAGGCTCAGTCCGTCTGCGTGTAAACGTTGATTCCCAGTGGAGCTGTGACTGCCACTCACTGGCCCAGTCTGCCCCATGCCAGCCATTGATTGTTGCATATATCTTGCTCTGTACTTCTCCAAACCCTTCATCAACAGATGCGGCTGCAGAATTGATTAGCAGTGAGTCGATGACCAAATCTCTTTGGAAACATTTTTATTTATGTGTGTGTTTATGTGGATAGCTTAGAGGGCCATTAGTAGGATTACCTTTGAGGCTTGGCTGAACAACAGATGTTCAAGAATGACTCAATCAGTTTGACTTACAAGAGGCCGCAGTTGCCGGAAACAAGTGATAAGTCTGAGAGGCGGGAGGGTTAAATAAAATCAGTGTGGTAATGAGCAGGTACAGAAGAACTACAAACCTACCATCATTAAAAATGCAATGGGAGTCAATGAACTAAAATCCATCAGTGCTGCTGTTTCTTATGCATATGTTGTATTTACATGTAGCTTCAAACAAAGTGGATGTATTCTAAAAACTGTCTAATGTGGTTTATGGTAAAAGATTTTTTTTAGCTGAGGCTCCCTTGCAAACACTCTCGGTTTCACCTTTTTAATGTCGCCGGTTTGTATAGTGCAACAAATATTTATCAAATGAATTCCAGCCTAAACAGAATTGAATAAGTGAAATGTTTTCTATAAAATCTATGCCAGGCTCCACACAGGCTAGTTTTAATTTAGGCAGAGCAACGCATTCAATTACACCAGCATTCATATTGAATTCAAATTAATGTTTCATGTGGATATGAAATATCAATTCAGCGCAAAAACCTGATTATTTCTGGGGAAGATCATGTTCTTTCATTCTTTTCAATTTTCCATTTTCCACTCTTGAATCAAGTGGTGAATAAATGTGTTGCTGGGAGCCACGATCCGCCTTTCGAGTTCATGCTTATGCTCTCTTATCGGCAAACCTATTAAAATGAAGTCAGGACACAGAATGGTATTTAAAAAGTTTAAGTGAAACAATTTGCATCGGGAGTGTGTGAAAAGGCTAATGCGTTCTTTCACTAAGCCTCACAATCGCCGTCATCCGTTCTCGGCTCTGATTGTTTTCCACATGGATGCCCTCATTCATTACTGCAAAATTATAAACATAAAGAATATCTCTGTATTAATATTTCTGCTTTTTGTAAAAGCTCAATCAACCATAATGTCCTAATTTTTTCTCTGTGAACCTCATTTTTTATTATCTCGCTACTCAAGGAATGGATGTCCCAAAAGGGATTTATTTCATTTATCGGGATTATTGAATTAAATTAAACGAGACACTTCCCACAAGCTGAGCAGAGGTACCTTATCCACTTAAAAGGAAGGCCCCGCTACTCACTGCTATTTAGGCAAACACATTAGGCAGCAAATGCCTTTTGTTGGCTGAGTCGGGGTTACTGCATAATTCATTTGTTCATTAAGGAAAAGCATTCAAAGTGCTTGAGGTAAGTGGAAAAGGTGGCGCATTGAAAGGATCTTTAATTAAGGTACTTTGCAACCACAGTTACATGACAGATGACAGATGCGTAACATTTGTTTACAAGAAGAATTAACAGACATTTAAGACAGTAAGTGACAGAATGCTAGGAAATTAAGAAAATACTCTAAAGTTAAAATATAACATGAAATGTTTGTGCAGTTTTATATAATTCAGTGTCTGTGATTTATTTGCCTAAATATATATTTTTTATAAAGATGGATGAGGAATATTGCTGTGTAGAATAGGAGAAACATCTGAAAATCCCTTCTAAAAAAGCTAGTATGCTATTCTTCTACCTGGCAGCAGATGGCAGACTGTTTCCACTGATGAACAGACTCGGTTCAACAGCACAAGCTGAACTTGTGCACCCCTGGCTGCTGCGATGTTGGCTTCTCAGACCTCAATGCTCTTGCCTGTGAAATGCATTCCCATTAAAAAGGCATTTTTAAAGCCAACACTAGTGCTATAACAATCATCTCCCCGAAGCCAAGCCCCAACGCACACACCCGGGAGTGCGGCACTGCCACACAGGCAGGCAGACACATGGAGGCCGCCGCAAACAAAAGGCCCGGCGCACTTTTTCCTCCCCTCTCCTCTTCCATCGCTCCACATGGTTACAGGCCGGTCTGCCATAGCCAATTACACCCACAACCCAGTGTGTGAGGTCTCGCGGAGACCCCAATCACCACTAACAAGATCAAGGCTAACTCTCTATCACATCACAGAGACAACAAACACACATAACACCTGCACATGCGTGCGTGTGTGTGTGTGTGTGCAAACAGCCTGTCCCCTCTCGTCACCCAGCCTCTCCCCCTCTGTCTTTTTCTCTGGCACACTCTGAAATTATAACACTTTTGGAGTAGCTTTGGGACATATTTAGCCTTTTTAAGAGCAACAAAAAATAACAGGGTGACAATCATGCTGGCGTTCTGTTCTCAGTGCGTGTCAAAGTTCAAGCTTTATTGGCAACACAAACAGATTGAGTTGTTTCACTGTATTTCAGTGCAGCATATGTAGCATGTGTGATCGAGTGGGCCCCAGTTTCAGACACTTGAAGGGCATATTTCATCACTTTTACAACTTTTCCTTTTCAGCTGTGTTCAGGCCAGTAGCTCATGATAGCCATATTTGTTTTTATGCCCAAATTGGAGAAATATGTAAAAAAAAATAAAAATAAAAAAAGAAGAAAGAAAGAAAGAAAGAAAGAAAGAAAGTAAGAAAGAAAGAAAGAAAGAAAGAAAGAAAGAAAGAAAGAAAGAAAGAAAGAAAGAAAGAAAGACGAAAGCTGGAAAGAAAAAGCAAGAGCAATGCAGCTGTGAAAGCAGCGGAAAGTTGCTAAAAAAACATGACGTTACACTTGGAACGCTGAACTTGGATATCGGTGCATCACATAATATTCACTCACGGAAAAGTATTTTTTTTTACAAAGCCTCCACCTTAAATTAATTTCATGATGTAAAGATTTATGTAATTTATTCAGTGGGGAGCAGGAAGTCATCAGGAATGTTGACTGAATCCAGTAGCTTGGAGAGTTAGAAAACTGAAATCCTAAATAAGGATCTAAATCTGCATTTCAGCATAGCGGAGAACGATCAGTTACAAAACTGCAACTCAAGGCAGTACAATTCTGGCAGCCTTCACATTAGATGTTGGGATTTCTGCTCTGGTTCTCAGTGGCAGTCCTACTTTGTGGAGGGCGACAGCGCTCCCGTTTCTCCAAAAAGGTGCCAGCCAAATTAGCCAACGTTAGATTCGCTAGCTAAGCAGTGAATGTGGAAATCTAATTTTCTGCCATGTGTTTTACTCATGATGGGTTAACTGGACACAGTTTGATACACCATTCAAACACTGTAACTCTATAAAATTAGTTTTCTCACAACATGATCTTTTGGTGCTAAAATGTCACTTTAAGCATTCCAACTGTCTTTTCAGCAATTCTGGCGCCACTGATTTTTACCTGTTAATTTAAAATGTAATCATTTGAACCTCTTGCTTGTATTGTGTCAATTCGGTGCCCTGACTTTTGTTTTATGTTTTTTATTATACTGTAAAACTCTTTCAGAGTTCATATATTAAAAGTGTTACATAAATATAGTTACGTACTTGCTCATTGGTCTGACTGTCGACTCCCCGTCTTCATAAACTGTGAAGTGCCTTCTTCCCTCACCTTTGGTTTGTTTCTTCCCCTAAAATCAATATTCTTATTGTTTCATAACTATGAGACAAAATGTATTTCGATAGACTATTTTTGGAAGATTATGTAAATGATTAATTTCTTCTTGTGTTAATTGTGATGGGGTTAAGCCAACTTTACTGCATGGATCTTGAGGGCAAAGTCGTTTACTTCATCTAGCAGGCCATCATACAGTTCTTTTGACTTATTCCCATTTGAAATATAGTTTTGTTTTGCTACCAGCTTTATATGTAATTTCCTTCATGTTTCAATGGTTGTAATTCAGTAGATTTATTTTTGCTTCAGAAAAATTGATTTTAATATTACTTTGCCATTTTTAAAATGAAAGCAATTTAGGTTTCTTGGTTTTCTACGTCTTAAAATTGTATGCTATATTTCCTTTAAGTAAGCTTTAAAAAATACAGCAATTTCCCAACTTGTGCTCTCTGTTGTACTTCTGGGATCTCTGTCAGCTTCTCTCAAACAGACCAGCTATCTGATCTTGTGTTGTCCAAATCAGTCACTGTTGATTACAAGGGCGTACATTTCACCCTTCTTATCAAACCTGGCAGATGCAGACAGGCTGGATGGCTGACAGAAAGAGAAACTCTAGCCCTGTACGCTGATACAGCCATCAATACCCATGAGGGCGTGTGTCATGCAGCCTGCATCCTGAACAGAGGTTCGCATGCCTCCTGTGATAGGTGACCTCAGTGAGAGCCCGTGCTTCATGTCCTCACACCAAGCTCTGATGTGGCAGCTTGCTAAATAATTTGTGCTTTTTTACCGGGGTCATTGGATAGAAAATCTGGTCTTTGAATAATTAATTAAGACACAATCTAAGCAGCCGACTTCTGTTTCCTCCCCATTTCGAGCAGATTGTCTGCTCCTGTCCCGACTCTCACGCTGACTCGCTGTCTTATTCATCTAGATTGAAGCCTCCAGCGTAATTATGCTGTAGGCGGACTGGTATTAGGAGGACGTCCTGAGCATGACCCACATGATATTGAAAAGGAAATCCATATAACAACCGCAGAATCTATTTTCATTCTCTGCATAAAAATAAAACAGCTCATTACCACCACGGCTTTGTTTAGCTTCATAATTGTTTTTCATTATTCAGAGAACATTTGATACCCTCAGTGTAGGTTGAAAGTGGCATCGTTGTTTGAGAAAGGCTGTATATGAGATCTTTTATTGATACAGGTGTATCTCATATCTGATCCTAGCAATTGCTGACTGATAAAGCTGGAGTCTAATTGTCTGTCTGTTTGTGAATATAAAAGCACAAGTTGGGCTTCTATATGGCCTCTGAGAAACTGCATCGGTTGGGTAACGGTACTGAGAGGTTCTTTTTATTATTATTTGTGCAATGCAATAGCTACAAGCACAAATTTGGACCAAATCTGTTAGGATATGCCAGGAAAATCTGAAACATCTGAAGAAGAAAGGGAACAAAAACAAAAACTAGGTAATGTATTTTTTATTTTTTTTTGCAAGCACAATCCTTCATTCAAATTGGACCATAAAAGGGTGCTTTTTAAATCTGCCAACTACATAAATAAAATAATCCGCCTCTAAAATTGTTCCTAGTAAAAGTAGGCAAGTTATGGTCACTTGTAAAGTATATTAGTATCATCAGCAGTGGGGACTGCTGGGTCACATTTCCTTTAAGCTCCAACAGAAATCTTGTTTCTGTTGGGAACTGTTATAAGGGAGGGCACAATTACAAAAGAAAGACAACTGAAAGAAAGTTTGCAAGTGTTGCCCTTCTTTACTTCAGCATAGAAAGCTGGAATATGCATCTCATATTATGACTTTGTACTCTTTTTAGTGCCAGAAATGAGTAAAATCTTTTCTCCAATGTATTTATCTCCACCAAAGTAAAGTTTTACCTTCTGAAATTATTAAACAAAGACAGAATAGCTGCTGGGATACAGATAAGAGCCCCTATGTTTACAGTCCCTGATGTCTATGACAACATTCAGTCAGTGATTCTTCCGTGGATTTCACAAATTTATGTTAAAGAACCGACAGAAGTCACAGTATATATGGATAAAGACAAGTGTGGCCAGCAGTGGCAACACATTTCTAAATTTGGCAGCTTCACTGGCGTGCAAGCAATATCATCATTTTGAAATCAGACACCCATTGCCAGGCCCGTGTCAACGAGGCTTAGCTTCATTATTTTGGTCTCCAGAACCAAGTCCCCAATTCGTGTCCACGCATTCCTTGAATGCTTTCCCTTCACTGCAAATCCAACTCGCTCTTAAAGGCCCTTGTGCTCATGCTTTCCGCTTATATTCAAATCCTCACATTGATTTTTACTCTCATATTTTGTCCTTCTTTGGTTGTTTTGGGGATGACCAGGCCTGGTAGCTTCGGATAATTCTCCATCATGGTTGTCAGGGTCTGTGTCCTCTCCTAGCACACGCATGAGTGTTATAGGGCTACAAGTCTGCGTTGTGCAGTAAAAAGGACAGAGAGAGACAGAGCTCCTTAAAAAAATACACCAAGACAGGAAGAATGACACTTAGCCCTTAATCATCTCTGTGTCTGCAGGGATCTCCTGTACTTTTGTGTCTATTGCAGATAATGGTCTTTCCTGACTTGACAGCATGTCTTTGCCGAGCCAGAGCTCTGTTTAAGTGTATCAGGGTGACAAAGCGCTGCTAGATTCGGTGGTGTCACAGCTCATCATGTAGTGACATTGCTGACAGCTGTGGTGTTAAGACAGTGAAGCGGCTGAATGAAGTTAGAATAGATTCTAGTTCACTAGAACCAACTTCCATAACAATGCCTTCCCTTGGGGATGTGCTGCAATATGCAATCCAATAACACCAGCTGGAACCACTGGACGACAGGAAGGGGAAGTAATGGAAATCTGGGAGTGCAAACCAAAATGCTGCCTCAGTTATTGGAGCACATGGCTGCTTGGGTTTCAGGAGAGAAACCAGAGGCAAAAAAGAGTACAAGAATGACAATGTTGTTTGTGGGTTAGAGCTCTCACGCAGAAGAGTGGCTGGCAGGCAATCCAAGTATACTGGCTCCTTCCTACGAATAAAAATAAATAAATAAATAAATTGGAGGGAAGTCTTGGCCATAAATATAACCACACCATCTTGAATCTGTCCAGCCTCATCACTGCTCCTATGAGAACACTGTCGGAGGAGACATGCCCGTGCCAGATCATCTGCTAGTTTTAAGGGACTTCCTGTTTGTTGAAATAGTACAGACAAATTGTATAATGATGAACTGTGGGCCAAACATCGTGGGAGCACGCCGTCTCTGGACCTCAAACTCAGTTGCAACTAATTTTGCCTCAACCCCAAAACAAGCAGAACAACATGACAATGAGCAGGCTTTGTCTGTTTCCACGAAAAAAATGATCTCTGAGGTTTGGCTGGATGTAAAGCGAACTATACTTTTAGCTATCCACTTTCAGCTGGGCTGTGAACAGTTTATAGAATCATTTCATTTAGCTTGAACTGTTGTGCAGTTTTTCTGTTGTTTTTTAAGCTTTAGCTTGGTTCTATAGAGAGACTATGAATACCACAGGAATATGGGTTAGTAATGTTGATTAGGGCCAAAGAGTAGGTCACTGCCATTGTCATTTAACAACTGAACATGAAAGTTATTCTGTACCGGGTCGTGTGAATAATATCGACCCATAATGCTATGGCTATGGCTATGACTTAAGGTTAGGGTTAGGCAACATTGCCAAGATGGAAAGACAGTTGCTGATTTAAATTGTTTAGGTGGGTTATAAAACCATCTGTAAACAATTTCAATCATTTTATTATATGAAACATTGTTGGAAAACATTTACGACAGATGGTTGGCAGACTAGTCAGACCGTGCAATGCTTAAAGAAATTGCATAGAAAGCCAAGAAGTTCATCTTAGACTCTATAGACTTTGATTAGAAGGTTAAGCTTTTGTTACAGTACAATTTTTAAAAAAAGACTCTAAAATGAATATGGCAACTTGGATCAAGCCAGCATAGTTGCATTAGAATGCACCATAAGAAACCCAATGTAAAGATGTCGAGTCATAATTTACTTCACCATGTTTAGTTGGACCTGCACACTGTGTAGACTTTGACTCGATCAGGATTTGATTGAACAAAATACTCTTAGTTGATTATGAACCAATCATTTAAGAGCTAGAGCTTTAAGAGATCTCTGAGTAGTAAAAGAACTGAACCTATATAACCCTTTTCTACCTTACTTATCATCACATTCACCCAATTCAGTCACCCTCACAAATGCACACATGCATCTACTGGTGGGTAAATTGGACATAATTGCCTTGCCCAAAGGCACATTAATATGTGGCTGGGCAGGCGGCAAGAAACAAACCCACAATTTCCAATTGCAAGACGGCTATTCTTTTCCAAAGAGCCATGACGCCCCATCTGAGGATAAATGACTGCCTATAAAACTCAGTGAACTAAAGCAGTTATGAAGAGCACATGAGTCAAAATTCCTCCAAAAACTTTCATACAGAAAAAAAAAATCATGTTTCTGGAGCAAAAAGTGATTCTACAAGTTTGTTGAAGTGTTTATAATTAGACTGGAATAAATTGGCTGTTCTCACTGCAGCCAATTTAAAAGTGAATTACATGACAAAGAGTGAGTCTTTAGATTGGTTGTGCAGATCTTCATTACAATTTCTGAGTAAATTTGGGTCTCAATAATTCTAAAAATAGAAATGTAGACACGATGCCACAAAGGCAACGTTGGCCAATAGATTTGATTAACTCACAACTATGGACATTAAAAGAATGACTGGCTTGCTGATGGTATCATAATTCCTCTGTTGCATATTTGCTTCTTAAATGAATTATTTTGAGAATAGGATTAGAAAAGTTTGTACAGCATGGAAAATTAAACTATATTTACTATTTTTCAAGAATAGCTATTGGCACCATAAACACACTCAAAATGTAATCGTTCTATTTATTCGTCACAACCACTGTATATGTTGTATATGTATATGTATATGTTAAAATTGTGATCTGAAAATAACATTTCATTCATCTGAAAAGGGAGAAAAAGTTTTAATGTAATCAGCTGATTTTATCTATGTACACGTTTTCTTTTTATAGCATATCAAAAGAAACGTGACGAAATATGTGCTTTTCTTGCATTCATCAAATCCTTGATCACCTGAATAGTTGACTTTAGATTTTTTTTCTTCCAAATGAAATTTTCCTTCATTCAGGTGTCCTTTGAAGTTTTTCATGTTTCATTTTTATGGTGAAACGTTTGTTTGGGTCACACATTTCAAATGGAAAGATCATAAAATACCCCTGAATATTAGATTTGTTTTATCTCACTTAATCTCTCTGATTACCGTATCATTTTAAATTGATCAAATGATACAGTATCTGTCATGGTTTACACCTTCTTAGGCCTTTTAAGAGTTTTTATGTCTAATATTTAATAGGATCAAAATAATTACTTTATAAAGTGTGTGGTATTTCAGCTAGTGTTTTTAGTGTGACACTTTGCCATTATATTAATTATTGCTCTATCGGGCTCCAAATGTACCTAAGCTATTTCTCTATATCTTGCCATGTTTTGGTTATTTGAGGTTATGTCATGATATGTGGTTGTGAGTGGTGAGGGAGACGCCGGTGAAACCAGGTAGTCATGATGAAAATTATGATTTAATGACGAACCAGGAGAACAACTCAAAATCCAAAATCACTGGCAGCACAGGGTACAGAAACAGACGTTAGACGAGGACCCGACAAGAGACAAAGACAACAGGTGGGTTTAAATACAAGGGAGGTGAACAAGGGAACGAGACACACCTGGGAACAATCAACGTGGAAACGCAGAGACAGAGACTCACAGGGAAACAGGATAACAAATAAACATGGAAACTACTCAAAAATAAACAGAAAACTACCGATCCTGACAGGTTAGTTGTTTAAAGAAGTTTGTTTTAATGTAACCAAAGCTGCCTTTTTATGTGCTGCACAAATATTCTTTTAATGGAATATTATGAGAGTGTAAATAAACTTTAATTCTGCAAAACCATCCACTTTTTGCAATCTTGTACATGTTTAAACAGTTCAGTGCAATGCCAGTGCTAACTGTGCCTATATTTGGCCGTTCAAATATGCTGTTGAACTGCAGTAAATGTTGCGGTAATCTGTTTCATCCCTCAGCCATTAGCAGGTTGTGAACATTCTCTGATACCAGTCCAGGCCTCATTTTCCAGGTCTCTGAGCGCACCAAGCAGCGAGCACCTAATTCACTCAATGAAATGGGGCTTGCGCTTACTGAGGCAGAGATTTAATACATCACGGAAAATTAGGTCGATTTTAATAAATTACCCCATCCCTCTGAACACTCCACATATGCTTTACAAGGGGAGGAAGGGCTGCTTTTGTTGATGGGAGGGCAGTTTTTTTTGTTAAGAGAAGTCTTTTAAATCTGAAATCTCCAGCTTTCTATTGAGTCTTCCCACTGGACTGCATGGACTTCCACATCTTAAAAAAGAAAAATCTATATTTATACATTATTGGACCTCTCATAACCTTCCATTGGCAAACAGCTACTTGTAACACAATGGCTGAGTAAATAAAATATGTCTTAGTAAATTTTCACCATGTAGCTCAGGGTGTATTTTACTTTTATGGTGACATATTTTGCTCATGATGGAGGGTGAGTGTGAGAGAAGTTGATATGCATCCATAAATCATTCCTTGTGTTCTACCTCAAAAACAGCACTCATATGATAAATGCTAGTTTACTGGAAGCACTTTAACTCTGAACAATGAGCCTGTGCACGTCTGCGTGTGTATCTGTGTGTGTGTGACGAATCTGGAAGCATTTTATGGTCAGCCGCAGAGGCCTCTGTGATTGGACAAGCTGTGACACTCCTGGTCTTAAAAGACTTTGCACAACAGCGAGGGCATCCACGAGTCATCCCGACATTTGTGGGATGAAAAATTCCACGGTGTTCACCGCGAAGTTCAGTTCTGTCCAAGCTGCATTTGCTGGCTCCTGCTGACTCACAGTTCAACTCAGTCAATTATAACTGTGGTTCATAATCAATACCTGAGGATTACTGGAGCTCCTCACCTACCAATCTCAGATTTCTCATTGTTATGGGAAGATAGCTATGAATCGTCTCAGTGACTCTCTAGTCTGCGTGTTTTATACTGAGTCACACTTAAAAGGGCGACAGCTTCCCAAATCTAAAGTATAGTGTCTTGACAACTTGAACGTTTTTCCACATATTGTCATGTTACAACCTCAAACTTAAACAGTCATAGGCAGTCAGTAATTATGGAGAGGAAAGAAACGGCACCTTGGTCTTGATTTTTTTTTGTCTTAATTGAAAGGTGTAAAATCTATTTGTGTTCAGTTCACCTGAGTCAACATTGCCAAGTCTTGTAGAACCAAATGAGTTGCATTTACAGCTCCAAGTCATTCGTGATACGTCTCTACCAGCTTTGCACATCTATAGACATCTATATCCTTACCCATCTTTCTTTGCAGATACGCTCAAGCTGAGACAGACTGGATATTGTCTGCTTGAAGCAATTGACATGTTTTGAGGGTTGAATTTAGGTCTTGATTTTGACCGGGCCATTTAACCATATTTTGTGGTAAACCATTTCATTATCTCTTTGGCTGTATGTTTGGGGCCCAAAGGTCTCATCTGACCAAATCATGTTATTCCACCTGTAGCAAACATGTAACAGAAGGTGCTCTGAAGGTGTCATTAGTTCTTATTTAGGGAAATGGGCATCACTCTTCCGTTTTTAAATGTAAATTTAAAAACCTTTATAACTTTCCTTCCACTTCACCATATCACTGTCGATCTCTCTGTGCAGGGAGAAACTCAGGCTTTGGAAGGTGACCGTTAATGAAAGCGGAGGTTATTTTGAAGATGAATGTTGATGGAGAGGTTAACGGGAGGCAAGCTTACTGTTTAGCAGTGGAGTTTGGGTGCTGAGATGTGGAGAGGACCCAGGTGAGGGAAGGTGGCTGGGTTAGGTAAAGGTTCTTTGTTCCAGGGTGTGTGGAGTGGATGGCCTGTGAGACCTTGACCGAACACCTGAGACGATGGGGAGTGGACAGGCAGATGGGTGTTTGAGGTCAGTATCGTTGCTGTGGATGATTGTGGGAGGACGGTTCAAGAGCTGATCTGACATGAGGAGAAGGGCAGTGAGGACCGAAGGCTGGCCAAGAAGCCAATGAGGAGGTCAAACCCAGAAAAGGCTGATCGTCATTAATCTCCCATGTTCAGACGAAATGTGTGAACCAGTTTTGAACATCCATTAGCTCTGGGTTTCAATGCAGCTTTCGATCACTACCAGTCCAAAATCTTTATTGTGGGTTTTTAAAACTGAGTTGATGGAATGCATTGGGAAATGGGAACCCACTCCAAGATTTTAGGCAAAACATTCATGCTTCAAATGCTGGTCCAACAAAGGGACACAGAGACAGACAACAATGGACCCACACACTAACCTCCGAGCAATTCCAAGCCACAAACTGTCCTTGTATGCATGTGTTGGACTCTGTGAGGGACGGATGAATGGTTTGTACCAACTGAGGGGAAGAACCATTGATCGTAGGTTAGCTGAACCGGTCAGGGAACAAGTTAGTGGTGGTGGATAAATGATCTGTGTTTTCTCTGATACGAGTCGTAAGACCAAACAGCATCATGAAGATCAAGGAACACACCTGATAGCTCAGGGAAGAAGTGTGGAGAACATTTAAAAGGATTAGATATTAAAAGCTTTGAATGTGTTATGAAACACTTGAGCCTGTTGAAGAAGCTCACTAAGCATAACCAGAAATGTAATGGTTTACATCATAGCATCTTCCTGTGTTAGAATGGCCCAGTCAAAGTCCTGACCTCTATCAAATTGAGAATTTGAGTCAGAGCAAATAAATTATATTTACAGAAATCATCCAATCTGATTGGGCTTGAGCTATTTTGCAAAGAAAAAAACAAGTATTTTAATTTAGCTTAATTTAAATCATTTGTTCAATCCTATTTTGCAAAGAATAATTCTTCATAAAATGAAGAGCATTATGGACAACCTTGACTATCCTCTTCACGAGACTGTTATGCAACAACAGTGTCTTCAGTCAGAGGCTTGTTTAGAACTGCTTTAACACAGACCGCTACAGGAGATCATTCCTGCCCATCACTTTGAGCCTCTACAGCAACTTCCATTCCTCACTTAGAAAAATAATCTCAAACAACTCAAGATGCTCAAAAATGTTGATGCACAAAACTACAGTGGGCATATTCTCATAAAACAAAACAAACAAACAAAAAAAGGAGTAAAAGGTTGTTCCACAAAGTACCTTCTGGTGGAGTACAAATGCAAACCACAGTTTTCAAATTGTGATTTGAGTGTATCTTTTTTCCCTTCTACTTCATAGTTATGGATTATTGGGTTTTGGATGATCATATACATTTTCCAGCCAGTACACCTGTCACCCTCCCTCGCAACTGCAAATTCAAGGAGGTCAAAATGAGTTTATTTTCTGAAATTTAATACTGTGTTTACACACTCCCTCTTTCTGCTGTTTAGATGTTTGTTTCAAGCTCTGTGAAAGATGCAGAGGACTCTTAATATCATCACGCTCCTCTTTCCATCCTTCACAAACCCATCCCAAACCACTTCACCCCCTTTCCTGCCCATTCGAGATAAATATGTAACCAAAAGGAGAAATTCATGCTTGAAGCAAGGAACTAATCTCTCTCCTGCCTGTTTCACTCTTCTGTGTTTAATTGATAGAAATTGCACGCATCAAAGACAACACACACTGAGATTTAATGGGCATAAAATGGACATTAGCATTTTAAAGAGGCGGATTAACACATTAATCCGGGCAATTTTCATCCAGCACTTCCAATGAGATCGTCACAGCGCGCAGGCTCCTAATGGGGCTTAACTGGCTTTCAGCTTTAGTGCCGCTCTCAGGGATAACACAGAAACTTTTAGTTTTTGGAAAAGGGAGGAAACTGAAGGAGCTTAATTTGTGTGACAGCTTTTTCAGAAGTGAGCTTTTTCTTCCAAGTCTGCATGACGCATTACACAAGTTGCAACAGTGCCATGGGTGCACTCCTGTGTTTTTTGCAGTGAAGACGCACCCTGAAGAGATTGGGGAAACTTCCAGTGCCTATATATAAAAACCAGCTTTCAAAGGAGCCGTTGTTGGAGGAACATCTTGGAGTCGACTTTTTATCCATGCTGAACATATGTGGCTTTGGTCAGAGGTTGAGACTGGATTGCTAAGCACAACAACCATGCATACAATAGAACTAAGTATAATACACCACAATATGTTCTTACTTTACGATCAAAGGACATCCAATATGCTCACTGTCCGTCCAGCCAGATGAAACTCATTTGGTCTCATTTTCGGTGAATCACTTCTACAGATGTGCCTCAGTTGGAGATTTCAACACACAGCCTCGAAGGTAGAAGATGCGCCGCTTTGGACATACAGCTCATCAAATCCCGAGGAAGGAAGTGGCTGCCATTTGGCCCCAGAGGAGCTTTGCAGCAGCATTGTTTTGTGTGTGACAGGCGAAGTTGGGAGAACATGTGTCCGGTTTGCATGCAGAAAACATGTAAACACACAAAACACTAAATCAGTGGCACTAACCCTCAGCGGTGGTGTTTAGACTACACACAGCCGTCTTGATGCAGTGCGTCCTCTACATCGGTACACACTTTCATTTCCATCCCAGCATGGCCGCCGCTCCCTTTTGTCTGATTCCCTTACACTGTAGTTTATATGCACACAACATCTCAGGCCGCTGTACTTTCATGCAAAGAGAATGTAATGTAGGTCATCAAACAGAGTCAACTGGGAGAGTATTGTTGTTTTTTGAGCAGCGAAGCAGCCTCCAGAGGAATAGGCTAATGTGAAGGGAGGGGTGTAAAAAAAAAAACAAAAAACAAAAACAACAAAAAAACAACGGAACAAACAAAAGCTCCCTCGACAAACTGTTAAAACGTGGAGTGCGCCTGTTTTGGGTGTTGTCACTGGTGGATGGAGGCTGGGAAATGCAAAAACACTGTTTCCTCTCATTCCCTCTCCACCTGTCTCATACTCTCCGGTGAATACTTTATGCTACAGAGCTCCTATCTACCTCTCCTGTACTTTCCGTCCCATTATCGCTCAGACATGAGATTGCACTCAAGATGATGTTGGAATTTTTGATAACAAGGATTGTGAAAATGAAACACTGTTCTGAATTAATAAACAACACAGTCTGGAGCTTTCAGTCTGGGGCCCACCGCTATTCCTGCCTTCTGCTGTATTATTAGTGATATTACTTTTTGATTCTCTGCCGGATGTCCGGCACCGTCTGGGATTTATCAGAGAATGCTCTCAGCTTCGTGGTCAGGAAGGCAGGATGTGTGTCCTAAAACATGATATACCAGATGCTGTGATTTTAAAACCCTTCTGAATCTCCAAGATAAATGTCATCTGAAAAGGAAGGATACACCTAAAGCTAGTCTTAGTATTTTTTTCGGATACGACTGTCTGAAAGCCTTTGACATCTGCAAGGCATAGGTGCTGTGTTGTACGCACTCCAGTCAAACTTTGGCCTAGATTGGGAACTTTGTGAATTTGCATCATTTTCATCCAGCTAAGTGAGAATTGTTCACACGTAGATTATATGTTTTATAATTTTATGAAGCACTGCTCTTTCATTTTGTCTCCTCGGTTATTGTCAACCTTTTGTTCTCGACTCATTACCCAGACTAAGAAAAAAACAAAGACCACATTCCTGTGGCTGGTGCTCTGTCCTAATCCAATTTTTTTCCCCCAGATGATAAAATGCAGTTTTTTGCATGCTGAGACAAAATACTTCCCAGTACAAATTAAAAGTATCTCATTAAGACATATCTTATTTGATCTTCTTGCACCTAAACCTGAAATGATTCTGCATAGATGGACTGAGAGGAAGAGACACACTTATTGGCACAAGATTCAAAATAAATGCACAAATTATCTTCACAATTTCACACAAAAACACTATGAAACCTTAAATCTTCTGGCTGTTTTTTCAGTGTGGACAATAATGTTAAAAAAGAGAAATAATGTCTTTGTTTATTTTATGCAAATGATCTTGCTTACTCCTATCAAGTCAGAAAATAATTAAAAGAAAATAATTTCATCTGGAAAGTTGCTGGTGTCTCCAACTAGAGCGACACTTTTGGGGGTACCAAGAGGAAAAAAAAAACAATTTTTTTTTTCAAGCAAGATCATTACTTTTCCAAAGACTTAAAATTTTGGAAGAAAAGTTCTGTTTAATCAAAATTATCTGTACCCTTAATAATGACCAATAGAAAATCATTCCAGCAAACAAAAACCTCTTTTTTATTGCTGATCAGCTCATTATTCCCGGTGATGTTTTTGCTACTTTATCATTAGTGACAAGCTCACAGTTTTGAAAATGGAAAATGCCATCACTATAATCTTTTGCTCCTTCCACAAATCATGAATCAGATTGACGTCAGGAGTGTTGGCAGTGCCACTCCAACACATCAGCATAATTTCCAGTGAGAATATCTTGGTAAACATCTTTCTAACCTAAATCTGCCATTGGCATTACTATAATGAAAATTATTTACCAAGAAGCTGAGTGTTTGAAACACCATTCCAAATGAATAATCACACGTACCGTATCTGCTACCCTGTCTGATTCGTGTTAGCAGCTTGAGAGACAACCAAGGAAGACACTTGGACGAAAAGGACAGAAATTTTTAGCACAAAGCTTGTCTTTCCATTCCCCTCTGCCAGGCTGTCGACAGCCTCAAAAAGCTGGTAGGCTCAGATATTTCTGAACCTCATGATAAGGATCAGCTCCGCTCAGACAGACGTCAGGCTGAGAAAAATCCCATTTTTGTTAGGGGCCTTCAAAGACGCACAACATCTGTAATTGAAAATAGAGTGCACAGATAAAGTGATCAAAGCGAAGAGGTTAAAGAGCTAATGAAAATAAATAACGCTTGAAGAGCATTTCTGTTCCCTGCCAGAGGGGTTTAAATGTATGCTGTTTAATCCTAGCATTTCGTAATCGGGATCATAATTAGGGGTTTCCCTTTCCCAAAAAATAAAAATAAATAGTAAAAGCCTGCTAACAGGACAGAATTTGATTAGGACAGCCAGCTCTGTTTAATGTGTATGTGTGCACGTGTATGGATGTGCGTGGAATAGATCCATCCTTCCCTGATGCGGCTCCCAGCAGTCGACAGCTCTGCCAACCGTTGTCATTTTCTGGCAGCCAGATTACTCTTGGGGTGGCATTTTCACAGTTGTCAAGTGAGGATTTAATGGCCAATTATCCTCAGATAAATATATCTCTGCTGAGGAGAGGGAGACATTGTAGGAGTGGGAGACTATCGCTTCTAATTGAGGGCTAAAGAAGGAGGAAAACGTGTCTGGTCAGAGCCTCCGGAGACGGGCCTACTTCCTGTAACTCCGCGCTGCCACTTTATCACCGCCCGAAGAAGCCAGTCGGATCCCTTAAAATAAAATCTGCTGTACTGAGAAATCATGTGTTACGCTTACAGCACAAAGTACGCTGTCGTCGTTAAACAGGGTGTTGCCATGCTCACTTTGACCAAAGCCATGCTGTCGATTGCTTTTTTCCACCACGCTGGTATTCATGACAGCAAAGGAAATTGCTCGGAGACTGTTTAGGCCAGATGAGTGACTGAAATATGGGAGTGATGGGATTGTGGAAAGAAAACATCCAATCGTAGCACCTTGCCACTGCACTACAAAAGAGGCAAAAGAAGTTCTCCTCCAAGATTTCCATGACAATGCTTTAGTGTTAGGATTTTAGAAGCTACCATTTATGGAAAACTAGTTTTAATGGAATATTGTTAGAGAATAACTTATAATGATGCCTTAATTTCTTATAATCTATTCGTAGGTTCTGACACTTATACATCTGAAAAATGCATTTTCAGTGAACCCTCTTGAGTCGATTCTATACAGAATCATTTTCCTCTGCCATTACAGTGCAATTCTTTTTTTTTACCAGCTTTACGCATCTGAAAATTAAAATTGTTTCAAGTTCTTTGCAAAATAGCTCAAACTCAGTGAAAATGGACAGAAAATATAAATGAAGAACAATTTTTCAAATCTTACCACAAACTTTCATTTTTTCATCCTGTATTTCACTCCATCCACCTTTTTGTCCACTCTGGCCAGTTTACCTGTTCTTCAGAAGAACGACATTCTCACAGGATGATGCTCCCTCCACAGTTTACCACACTGAACGTGTTGTTTATTGTTCATGATGTACTTTCTTCACTAGTGTTCTCTAAAATTTACACCCTGACCCCTTCAGAGAACGCTGTGTTTATACAGAGATTCAATTACAAATAGCTGGAAGCTTTAGGTTGGTTCTGAAGGAAGCTCTACTGGTAGTTGTACTGGATTTTATTGCGTGGTATCAGATTAGAGGGGCTCTATCATGTGTCATTTTCCTTCCACCTCAAAAGTGTTGCACTACTTATTCAGTGTTGTATTGTTCTATTATATGAAATTCCCCAAAAATATGCTGGAGTTTGTGGTTGTAGCTTGACAAAAATGTGAAAATGTTTAACTGGGTGATTTTGTTTTGTGAGGAACTTTACCTTTCTGTTGCTAGCAGAGCAGTTAGCATGATTTAGATGTCTACAGATTTAGCAGAAAACAGAGTTCATGCAATGTCCCCTAAGGTTAATGGTTCATAAGATGTATTGCTGCACTATGGCACCAGAACATACTTGTACTGATACTATAAAAATAAAAAAATCAATATAACTTTAAATGACATTACTTTTGAAAGCCAGTGGGTTGTTTTAGATGCTTAACACCACAATTTTCTATACATAGACCACTTTGCAGTGCCAATACTCTGATGCGGTCTATATGCACACAATAAAACGTAACATAAATCACCAAGAGGGATTTTTTGGAATTGGCATTTCAAACTAAGGTAACTAACAGGTTACCTTATTAGCCAGCTAATAATACAAGCACACACAATGAGTTGTGCTACACGTGTCACAGTCTGAGCGCGTCAAACCAGGAGTCGGACAAATTTTATGCATATAGCTCATTATTTTCAGATCGTAACATGCAGTTGAGTGGTGTATATTAAAAACTCCTTATTACTAGTAAAATTTAGACACAGTCACAGTGCACATCAGCTTTAGGTACGTTGACATAATGAGCTACTTTCCCCATCAAAAATTGGACACAATCCAGTTTAGGTTACGACCAGTCTCCATTAGTGATGACGGTTTGATCTCTTGATGTCGTTTCACTAATGATGTTCCTAACTCCTGACTTATTTACAGAATGAGTGAGTGGACAAACTTAAATGAGTTAAACTTGAGTTTTTTTCACCTTGGCATTGGAACCTATTGGTGCTTATTCCATAAAGCATGAGATTTTGGCTCTGATACGTAGTAGTTGTGATGGGTGTTCTCTTCATACCAACAGGTGTAAAGTCACCTCAGTGCAGCTGATCAAAATTAAACCGAACACCTTCCCTCCCTATCATTACAGTACTCTAAACCACAACACCGACAGTGTAAGTTGAACCATTGCCGGATACACTCCATTTCCTCCTCTTTCCTGCCTCCACTCTTTATATTTGCATTATCTTCATTGACACTGTAATGATCGGTGTGATTATGCATGCAGACGGGGCTGTGAACGGGTGTGTTGACACGGTGTTGACAGGCTGGCGCGGTCACATCTCTCCCACTGTCTCAGGTGGGAGCTCTGGTTATGCACAGTCTTCATTTAGATTCGATTACAGTGATGCACGCCTCATGCGTGTCACTTCTTTTCCGCTTCACAATTTAGGGAGATAGAATGGGCAGTAATTGTGCTACCTGGGTGCAGAAGCCCTGGTGGCGAATCAAGCAAAGGGGGTGCACAGTGGCATACTGTCTGGCTCGCCTCTCCCCGGCTCATTTAGTTGCCTCCAGTTGTCAACGCAGGAATACCAGTGTGTGCAAATTAGCTGGCTGGTCCTTCAAGATCCACACTGACTCTTCCCGCCCATTCTGCCCGAGTGATGCCTGTTATGTCCAATTACACACCCACTAGCTCTGATTAGCTTGTGTAACTTGCAGCTCCATCATGAGCACCCAAGTGCATGCACACATTGAGCTCAAATCTGCATAAGAAAACCAAAAAGACAAGCAAAAGATACACAATGTCACACGCATCTACATCAGTACCCTTGATACTGCTCCCTGCAAATGTGGAGTAGGGCCTCCTCTGGGTTTTCTTTTTCTTTCAGCTTCCTGGGGGCCCTGATAAGAGTGCGGTAATAAGCTGGGAGAAACCACCGGCTAATGAGGAAAGAACTGTGTTTACCACATAAAATTTGCATTGTATTTAATGTACGCCACCTCATCTCGAAGGCAATGCAGGTGAGCACAGACTTCATTCTTACTAACAGTACTATTATGTGACACATGCGACAGTGACGCTTATTCCCAAAGTAAGGGATCGTGCTGGTAAAAGTGAGATCACAGTCTCTTCTCTAGTCAACGGAACAAATTCTCATCTTACCAGCTCCAAAGCCTTTGGGTATTGCATATTGCAAATAGCCTACAGCAGTGCAGTTATGTGGAACAGAATGGAAAAGCACGCTGGTTTTGGTTGGTTAAAAATGAAATTTCAGATCTGTCGTACGTACCCTAGTACGGTTGTTGTTATTTCAGTTCGTGGATATTTGTGGCAAATCCCTTGACATGGCCCAACCAAAGTAGTGGTGCATCGCTCCGCCTCTGGCCACATGTAAGCCGCGTGTAATGTCAAAACGCGCATGTCTTTGACCACCCGGGCTTGCAAACTGCAGGGAAAACAAAAGCAGGCAGGGAGTTCAAAGTGGCGGCTGCCTTGTGCGTAGTCATGGTGGCCTGCCATTGGCCTCTTTCATCATATCTGTTAGTGATGCCACAGTGCTCAGAGGGGTGATGTCACAGCGAGGTCAATGTCAAATATAAAAGAGGGAGTCGCGGTTGCCAAGAACTTGTGGGGAGAGACAAATTTAAACCGAAGTGTCCTGAGATTACAGGCAAGAAGGCAGCATGTGGCAAATTTGCCTCAGCGCCTCCACATCAGGCCCTGCATACAGTCAGCCAACTGCAGGCCCCAAGGTCTGAGGATGTAGATATTCCCAACCACATGCTTCCGTTTATGTCTCTGTCAGTCTTTGTCTCTTCTCTCAGACTTTCTGGAACACAGTCAAATGGACAAAAAGCTCTGTGAACAAAGGGAGGCACTGGTATCCTCAGTACAACGCTTACTGCTCAGAGCAGCTGTGGAAATGTCAAACAGGGCTGAGATGAGAGAAGTGTTGCGAGTGGGATGAAACTGCTGACACCTCATTTCCTTTCATTCCCAGTTCTGAAGCTACTTTTGTCACAGAATGTTTTATATGTGTGTAGGCCCGGTCTCTCGTCACTTGTGCCTTTCACCCGACATCAACCGGGGAAACACAACACATGCCATCACGCAAACGGCTCCTTGTGAGCCATTTGTTCTACCTTGGAAGCCTGCTCTTTGTTTGAACCCGTGCCGTTTGGGTCTCTCCGAATTTACTTTTTAGAAGCGCAGTGGAGGGAGACTGTTATTCAGATTGGCTGAAGGTTTCTGCACGCAGGTGTGTTGTGATTGCTGCCTCTGCTATCACTTTTCTTTTCTTCCTGAAACGTAAATCTCATGTTTTAAAGATTCCTTTAATGGGAATCAAAGTCTAAATATTTCAATACTGCTATTTTATTATTCAGTAGACTCACAGGCATTTCCAGCCATCTGACTCTGAGAAATCCATGTGCCTCACGTCTTAGCGATGCAGGTACACGGCTTCAGCTGGCAATATTACAAGGATTAGCATGGCATATGAAATATTTAGTGGATTTCTTCTCTCCACCCTCTAAAACCTAATAAATCAAATGACTGCCAAATGTCATTAAAGTGATGGTCTTTGACTGGGTAAGAGAGTCCCTTTTCATATTCAAATTTGGGCTGGAAGAAATGAAAGAGCAGAAAGGTTACTTGGTTTAACTGACAACCCCCAGAGCCCCCTGCACTGGTGGGTGAGGACTCAGAGAAGGGCAGATGGAAAGAGGAAGAAGGAGTAGCGGGGCGCAGTGACAGCAAAGGTATTGTCTGACGTGCCAGCCGGGCGTCCATGTGGCACTGGTCTCCTGTTGGCACAGGCAGGGAGTCTGGCCCACTGTTCTGATTAGACTACAACGTCTCTTCATTTTTTTTGGCCACGGCGTCACCTCATCCTGGATCACAGGCAGGGGCGAGCGGGACAACCAGCTGTCTCCATCACCAACTGTCACCCTCATTGTTTCTCCTCGCTTACTGGCTGAACGCATGATGGACGTTTGAATGGCAGCCACCATTCCGCCCCCCCGCCTCACATCTCGCCCCAGACCGAGCGCGCAGAGAGAATCGTCGATATTCAGCCCCCTCGCCCATCTCCGTCCTCCTCCTCCGCCGTGTTTTCACTCATTCATATGTAAACTCGAGGATAAAACATATGGTGCTAATTTGCAACAAATCAACAACAACCAGAGCTGACTTTCCACTCAGGATATTCATAGCGAGAGTTGCTAGACGCCCAGCACCTGTCTGTGTTTGAAGCCTGGCCTTATTTATTACCAAAGTGTGCTGGCAAAGAGTGTCAACAAAGGCACAGCGGGCCTGTAATTTGCATTCCTCCTACAAGGTGACATAATGATGTAAATTATCAAAGAAAACTGATCTTGTGTAAGACGCCGAGGTGGTTGTAATGCCACTGGTTCTGGTCTCCAGAGACGATTTGAAAAGGATCACACAAGGATCTGTTTGTTACTTTAGCTCCAAAGGGAAATCAGCTTCCTAATCAGGGCGAACTCGGTGAATGGCAGCTGTCCTCACACCGACGCCTCAACAGAAATGACAACACTGATCTGAAAGGGACACAAGGAGCCAAGCAAACTTTGATTTCACTTCACTTACATCACTAGACACCACTCATAAGGTCACAGATTGAGGAACATCATGAAAAACATTGCTGGATTAAAAGGAAACAGAGTTGACAAAGTTAATATCCATTATACATCAAATTGATAACGTTAATTTTGAATAAGTCAGAGGTGTGAAATATTCATGTGGAGCTGTCCAAAGTTTTTTTTTAAAGTTCCCTTTCTCTCCTCCTTCTTCTTCTTCTTCTTCTTCATGTTGACTTGACTTTCTTCTCCATTAATTATCATGCCCAGGAGGTTTTCCAGGGAGAAGAGGAGCCATCAGGCTGAATCATCTTGACAAGGCGGCATGGCCCAATTACACCAGAGCTCCGCTGGGCTTTGATGTGGCGGAAAAGAAGAGAGATAGGGGCAAATTGCACAGCCATATTATGGTAATGATCTGATTTAATCCCGCCACTAAACTTTATGTAGCTTGTTTAAAGAAGATGCTAACGCTAATTACAGAGGTGCGCAGAGGTGCTGGGTGGGATCGGACGGAGGGAACTCAGCTGGGGGGCTTGCGGTGGAGGTGGCGCTGCCACTGCTGCGAGTTTCAAGTCTACAGAGTGCAAGTTCATGAATGTTGTAAGGGGAAAATGAGACAAAGTGGACTTATTTCTGTTTAATTAAGGATCCAGCGCAGGTGAAAAGGTCAGAAGTGCAAGGGATGGGGTGGGGGAGACATGAGAGCAAGCTCAAAACCTGTTGGGCAACCATTGTTAATTAATACATATGAAGACGGGGGATAGAGGGGCTTTAAGAGAATCAGAGAAAGACTGAGACATGTGGAGAGGGAGACGCAGGGAGGGGGTGCAGGAGGGTGTTACAAGGAACGCACGATAATATCACCCTGTAATTAACTTGTCACTTCAATTACAGCCCCTTAGATTGGAATTGTCTTGGGTTATGGCGCCAGGCCCTGTCTGTTTGGTTAATTAGTCTGACGAGTAGCCACCGTGCTCCTCTACGCTCTCCACACTGTCACGCCTGCAGCAACTTAGTTTATTGTTCCTGGTGATTGACTAGCATGGATTGCAGCCCACATCAAAGTCAGCTGGGAGAGCACAAGTGATCAGCAGTTAAAGGTAAACCTACTCCTCACTGCACTCCATTATATTTCAATGCTTAGAAAAAAAAACCAAAAAAAAAAAAACACATGCGCCGTTTCGTCAGATTGCAACCATCCTGACACAAAGTAGTACACAGTGATGAAGTAGAAGAAAATTATATGTAGCTTACAATTTTTTTTTCAAAATAAAAATGTGAAAAGTGTGGACTGAAAATATGTTCTTCTTTTCTCTGATACCCCTGATAAAACAAAGCAGAACAAACGACCATCAGAAAACACCTAATTGTTACACGAAGTCTGTCTGTGTGGAATTTGACCTCAGTATTATTACAGATGTTCTGTGAAGGCTTCAGACGTTTGTTAGTGGATATTAACACTGATAAATATTTAATAAATCAATAAGAAACTCTGTCCAAAGTTTACACATCACACTAAAAAATAAATATTAAACAGACTGAGCTAAATGTAGAAAAACCACAGAAGAAGCTCTGTTTGAGGCTGCAAATAACATCAGCCGGGTGAGCGTGTCCACCGTTCACACTGAACGTAAAGCCAGAGCTAATTTAAAATTATTTATATCTACACACATTTAGGATCTATTGTGAACCGAGGATCTTGAAAAGACTTGAAAAGTGTGATTCACAGATGTTTTCCATTCAATCTGAGCCAGCCTGAGCTGTTTTGCAGAGAAGAATGGCTAAAACATCCAGCCTCTGGATGGGTATAGCTGGCTGTTGAAGTTGAAGTGTGACATTTTGGCATGCCAAGATGCGAAAGTTCAAGTTCATTTACAGGATTTTGCAAAAGCTCTTTACACTTTTATCTTCGTCACTTATAAAAATCATAATCTATTTGACAAAATCAAAAGGGGAAATTAGGTGAAAATGTGAAAGGTGAGCTGCAGCTCGCCTGATGGCTGTTTAAAGTAAGTAAAAGGATGCAGGTTTGGTAATGTTGACATGAACCCACCTCTGATCTACTTCTGGATTTCAAGCATAAAATTTAAGAGAAAAAGGACAAAGTGAGATACAAAGCAAAACCACTTTTTGAGATCACATACTGTTGGTGCCAGTTGCAATAAGAGAAACCATATCTAAATATCCCAATGACAAATTGCAGACTAAAGAGCAACACAAAGCTTTCTTGTAGGAAACAGGCTCTTTGATACCAACTACAATGTTCATAAGAAAAACAGTGGCATATATATGAACAGACAGGGAAAAAAAGTACATATAATTATCTCTTTGCATTATATTTAGGTGATCAAAGACATTTATCCATTCATAGATGTGCCTTTAAACTTTTTAATGCAACTGAACTATAAATATAGAATAGAGAGAAGATAGAGTGACTGAATTCGGTTTGTCCTCTGCGTTACCTCAGTCTTCTCGAACATGAGGACATCTCCTGGGATGTGAAGGGCCTCTTTGTAAAGATTCATCATTTACACAGGCAGTTGTGTCTACGATCACAGCTTGTGGTGTAACTATTTGAAATCTCGCTGTTACGTAGAAGTTGTACTCGCAAAGAACTTCTGAAGATGTGTCAGGCATTTTGACACGGGGATCATCCACACTGGGCCAAGGTGGGTTGGCGTGTCGTCTCAAAGTCTCAGAGGAAACTTTGACAGCTCTTGTTCTACCAGATACTAAATGTATTCATTTATTCCAAAGAAACAAAGCTAGATGTTCAAAGTGGGAGCTGATAAAATATTTAAATTCACTTGCTGAGCTGTACTTAACATCAGGACTGCTATTCTAACAAAGGAATAATTTCAATCAGTGGCAGCAGCTGTTTTACTCAATTCTTGCTCATAATCTCCAGGTTCTGCTGGGTGTAAGATGTTCTTTGGGTTACCTGTTATGAAGCAGCACAAAAGTCTTAGCCTGATTGGAGTGAATTTAATAAAGTTAGCCAGTTATTATTATTATTATTATTATATATATATATATATATATATATATATAA
>NW_015112839.1:177898-180209 GCF_001443285.1 Poecilia latipinna
TATTTAAACATCTAGCAAGACATAAATTAAATTCCTGCTGTGTACATCAATTTACTGTAGGGAAAGGAAACATGGTTTTTAGAGTTTTTCACCAATGAAAATCTGAAAAGCATTGCCTATGTCTTTGCCGAGCCTCCTTTACTTGAACGCCCCTGAATAAAATGCACCGCAACCTTCAGAAGTTTCCTAGTTAATAAATGAACCTCTCTCTCCATCTTGTCTGTGTCAAACCTAACAATACGGTGAGACAGGGACATGGTGGCAGCATCATGCTGTGTGGAAACAAGAAAGGTGGTTCAAGTTCATGGAAGGATTTAAACACAGGGAGAAAAGACTTGATTTGAGGGGCAGAGGCTTGACTTTCTGCTTGTTTAACATCTAAAGAAGAGAGCTGTCCTGGTTTAGATTAAAGCATATGCATGACTTATCACAGAATCACAGAGTCAGTGTCCAGACTGAGATTCACCTGGGAAAACTTTAAACAAATGTTCACAGGTGCTCTCCATAAAAGTATAATAAAAGCAAAATATGCAGTCTAGATGTGCAACCCAATATCCATAGGGTTTTATATATATTTATATCCACATTCATGCAAAACAGAGTTAATTTAATAGTTTAAGAGATTGGGCCTTTAAAAACATGTGTGCACACTGGTGGAAGCCAACGCTTCAGTGTAAAACACAAGCTAAAATTTAGTCATATTCCAAAAGTAAATATGTTTATTTTATACAGTATTATGGCTTTTCTGCCATTCTGGTGTTTAAGTACTTTGTATTGCCTTGTTGCTGAAAATGTGCTACATAAATAAAATTACCTTACCTTACCTAAACCACAGTAATTATGTGATGCCAATTTTTTTGCAGCCTTGAAAACTTTACTTTAGGAAACTTGAAAGTAAAAAATGACCTTCATGTCTAGACCAAATAAAGCCAAAAGCGTAAAGCAGACATTCATAGTTTCATGTGAACTTTATTTTATCAAAGTGCTTTTGTTGTCCCTTTGTGATGCATATGTATTTGTTCCACAGTATTAATAGCTCGACTACAATTACCATTAAACAGAAAACCATAACTCTTAAATCCAAAGCGCTCACACATGGTTTTGCGTTTCACCATGCTTTATCAATTTAAAGTCACAGCAAAAGATTTGGAGATTGATGGACTGAGGGTCCCTGTAGACTTACTGGTCATAAAAAATAGAAGTTACACCCTTGTACAAAAATATTGTTTTTTCTGTGAGCGTCTGCCATCAGAATATGTCATCCGCTTGAGGTTATGTTACCCCGGTCAGTGCGGAAGTCTTGGCTATGAGTGGCAGGGGTGGTGGTTGCAGAAAGTCATGATGAGGCCTGGTCTCTGCCTTGTTCTTCTGCATGTATCTGTCAGCTTGTGGCATTCAGAACACAAGCCCAGAGGGCCCCCTGGGACACATTCCCTCTGACACTGTCATTACTGGACAATATACAAATATCATGGTTTACAAGACCCAAAACCCAAAAAATGTATTTTTTCCCCCCCTCCTCTCTGGCTAACAAAACCGTTTTTGAGCACATATTTATTCAAAATGAAATGATCCAAATCCACACGGCTGGGAAATCAATCATATCTGACATTACTAGTGAAAATCGTTTTGCTTTTTTTTCCCTCTCTCTCTCTCCTGTCTTCCTCAGCCTGTTCTTGTTTTCTTGTTTCTTACAGCCCAACTAATCATTGAAAGGGGGATGATTATCCAACTGGTCTGGTTCTGATACAGTGACAGATATCCCTGTGAAATAAAACACACAGAATTACACCAGCAGTGAAGAATGCACACCTCGTGAAAGAGCTGTTGTAAAAGAGGACCGAATTCAAATGAGCATTGTTATCAGCCTTCTCCATGGCGACTTGCCAGTAGCTGGACTGTTTCATGGCCGCCTTCCAATCCAACAAACGTTTTGATCATTATTATCCAAATCTGCAGCAGTGTTGTGGGTCTAACTGGGCTCATTGTGTTCTTTTCCCTTTTGCAACTTGTTTACAAGATTAGAGGAAGCCTCCTCCCTATTTGTAACCGTTGGTGACTAAGATTTTTTTACGACAATTGTCCCACAGCTAATGTGACAGGCCTGCAAGATCTGTTGATAACAAGATTTTGGGAGATGAACAAATTAAGAGGAATAGTTTCCTTTTTTTAACAACATTTGTGGGGTATTTGTGAGCAGTCAATATCTTACCCGCAATTGGCAGTGTGGAAAAATTGAGAGCTTTCATATGGCAATTGGGCATTTAGTGTGACGAGAAGCTATATATATATATATATATATATATATATA